>NC_053155.1:148554514-148854514 GCF_016835505.1 Polypterus senegalus
ACATTGATAAAGTAGTGAAATGCAGGCTTGTTTCAGTTGACTTCAATCAGAGTTTACCTCTGAGGTCATTAAGATAAACTTCTATTTTGTAAGATGGAGAAGACAGAGGTAACAGGTGCAGCAACATACAATACAATACAATTTTTATTTATAGAGCACAATTTAAAAACAACCGAGGTTGACCAAAGTGCTTTACAACACTATTAATAAATACACAGTATTTATTAACATGAATAAATATAGAAAGGATTCCAGTGAGAAAGGGTCAGAGGATAAGAGAAAGAATATGCGGTTCTTTGTATGGGAGTGGATAAATAAAGAAAAGGAAGTTAGGTAATGTAATTTCACTTAAAGGAGTAGTAAAAATGATACTTTTTTATGTGTCACTTACCTCATGCAATTTGCATTGGTAGTTTAGAGAAATTTTTGACCTTCCACAGCATCCCCTGGTGGCACCCATTGCACCCAACAGGGCTGAGATACCAAACTCCAAGTCCCAGGATGCCCTATGCCCTTCCATCTAGTGTCTTGGTGGAGGCACTGTCCTAAAAAAGCTGCCTTCTGCTATCCTTCCATATTAGGGGCATCCCGGTTGGGATGAGTTGCCAGCCTTCTCTTACAACTGCAATCAATATCACGGATGGGTGTTAGAAATGTTGGATAACTTTGTTCCTTGAAAAAAAAAAACAAACTAAATATTTAAAAACTGTATTGTATTTTTACTGAGGTCCTCTTTCCCTAATACTGTATTTTCTCTAAACATCTAAGGTACATTAATTGTGTAAAATATGCAAAAACAGAAGATATTAAGAAGGGTATAAATATGCTTTTACAACACTGTAAAACATATGACATATTGGAGGTTTTTATGGGTTATCAACAAACTAAGTACCCTAAATGAACAGTAACATCTATTAAAGTTCTTGGTTGGTCAAATTTGACCAAAAACACATGGGGTGCTAAAAATCTGTAGTAGTTATACAAAAATGTGACATTTGGGTATTTTTTTTTACTTGTTGTAAAGTTAATGCACTTTAAAAGCCTTCACATTTATGAGCTGAAAAAATTACATTTATGATTTTTTTGGGTACAAACAAATGACCCTAAATGCAATGGAAAATCTAACCAAGTCAATGCTGGGTTAAAACCGACTCATAATGTATGTGAAGAGAATACGCTTTTAGAGCTGAACAAATTACAAGATGTTTATTTAGTGAACAGCTTGCATTTAGACTGCTTTTATTAATTTTAAACAGAAACAGGGTAAGTATTAAGGGTCGATATGTAAGAATCAAGCAAACACCCTGCACTCCATTTTTGATTATTTCCTCTTTCCTTAAGATCTACCAAAATTCTTTTCTGAATTACATCTGTAGCTTCTGACACCCTGCACTACCCTTCCTATGTCAATATTTTAACATAGTATTAAATTTTCAGTACTTTCAAATATATTGCATTCTGTCTGAAAGCCATTTACTAAATACTACAGTAGCATAATAATTTTAGTACAGTCAGCACAGCATGAGCTCATCATAAATAACTGTTATTTTTTTATTTCAATATTAATGCCATTAGTTAAATGTTATATAGTGCTTTACATTAATATAGCATCGAATAACAGCCTGTCACTTACAGATTAAATATTTATATATATTTTGTATTTTAGGAAGACTGCCATGGTATTTTTCGAATTAATGTAAGTGTGTCAAAAAATCTGAATCTGAAATTAAAAACTGAAGAAAAGAAGCCAGGATTTTGGGTTCCACGGGTTTGGTAAGTTATGTAATGAAATTGCCATATATTCATTTTCCTGTCTTAAATGCTTTTTTCTATTGTATATCTATATATACAAAACTATGAGGGTTGTCTGTCTGTAATGAAGAAACCCACACTCCCTGCCTTTAAATCTAGGTTTTGGTGTCAAACAACATCTTATGCTGTGACACATGCACCATGGCCAATGACTTGGACTCATCATGGGATGGCAGAACATAAATTCAGCCTTAAGTCTCCCTTACGACTTGCAAAGACGCAGCAGCGTCCCTGACCTCACAGGATATACACAGCCGTGCACCCCCCTGAGCTTCTTCACGCATACCTGACACTTCAAGTACAACCAACTGATCACATCACTGGTCTGACACGAATTGGGCTTCAAGTCTTTCTCATGGCATGCACAGCTGTGCGCCCTGGTGTTCTAGCAGACACAAAGCTAACACTGCAAGTACGGCCGACTGATCACAGCACTGATCTGCTACAAACACAATCCCTGAATTATACTTGTAGCTCACAGCGGGTGTAAATTTAAGCCTTTGACATGACATTCATGTCTCCTTCGGCACCAACAGGCAAGTAAACATGGCTGGAGTCCTCTGCTTAAAAGAATAAATGAGAAAACCTTAACAACTGTTCAATTATTTTTTGTATCATTGGAAAGACTTCAGCATTATTCATAGTTCAGACTTTTTCAACAGTATATGATTGACTCCTACATCTAAGTAAAAGGAAATAGGCTAAACTTGTTACAACATTTAAAAGCCACTTTGTATTAAAAAATAGAGGACTTATTGACCATGCAACAACAGCAGCTACAAACAACATAACTGGAAATGTGTTCATTTTACCTTCAGACTTTAGCAAGTCTCTGCAAAATATGCAATAAACCTCTCAAATCTCTTTTATCTTAGGACTGAAGGTCCATGTGGTCTACTATTTTTTTTATATTTTTGACCAACTTAAAATACATCATGTTGAAAATGTAATGGAATAAGCTTTATATCTTATCTCGTTTTATTTTTGATCGGCTTTTCATGATTTGGCCAAACTTATCTAACCCTAGCAACATTTTTTTTCTCCTTCAGTGGATCTCTCAGGATTTTCTCAAAACCAAAACACAGGTTCATTTTTTTATTGGTCTTGTACTTTCCTAATAGGCCATGCCTGGTAAACCTCCTGTAGGAGCTACTCACAAGGCATCCTCAGTAGATGGTTAAAATATCTCAAATGTTCTTTTTTTCATTTTGCATGAGCAGTAGCTCTGTTCTGAAATCTTTCTGGTCCCTCAAACTCCTCAACTTTTAAAGAGAATGATCCATGAAATCCTCTTTGTACAATCATTCTGACTAATTTAGTCAATACACTAATCTCATTAATATATGTAAGAATGTAGATATGGATCGACCAACATAAACAGTAAAATGTATTGTCCTAAGACTTAGCTCCAGTTTTACCACTTTAGCTTTTGAATTGGTAATTTCTTCAGTCTTACAATTACTTTTTCTCTAACTTATAAGCAAGAAGTTCAGGCACTTAAACTCTCCACCTACAGCAACTGCTCTTGTAATACCAGCAGAGAACAAGTCACTTTTTCTAAGTGAGAGAAAAACCTTAATCTCTGAACTGCAATTGCATGCTCATTCTCATCTTATGTTGATTAATACTGTAATTTGCTCCAGGGTTGGTTTTAGATGGCAGTTACATTAGGACAAGACAACAACATCATTCAAAAACAGTAAAGTCCTCAGCATCTGAGATTGAGTGTTCTGTAATCTTCTGTGGTGCCTTTACTGTATATCCAGTCTATAAAAACAAAACACATCCACTTTAAGTAGAGTTGATTTAATGCAAAATACACCAATAGAACTTTTGCTGTGCAAATGTTAAGTCCAAAAGGTATACACAAAGATGTTTTCCTTAAGAAAATATATTATGTATGAGAGTAAGTCTACTGCAAATGGGTAGGAAAATATCCCTGAATAGGAAAAGAGCTGTCTGGTTCTCCAATTAAGATGGAATCATCTTTGCCTTTCGAGGATCTGTGTACTGTATTGGCTGTTCACTAATTTTTAAACCTGTTTTTCAACCCCTCAACAATATACCCTGTCAAAGGTTTTATACATTTCTAAAAAACAGCAGGGTCAATATCCAGAATGCCCTTTCTAAGTCAAATAGCTGCCCAGAACCTCTTTGAGACCACCCAAACGTATTATCCTTCACATTTACTTACTACTCTCATGCCTTTGGTTGGAGCAGTACCATTACCTATCACCTGAAAAGAGATGTCACCTTCTTGGCCTTCTGGTTCCTCTCATTCAAGTTCAAAGGCTGTCCTGCTCTTACTGCATGGAAGGCATCAGTCTTAAATCTGACAGCTTCTATCCCCATATATGTCTACCAGTAGATATTAGAAGATTGCTATCATAGGCATTGATAATCCTTTTGCCACAGCTACTTAAAACTTTCCCCATAATCAGATGGGTTTAGACTACATACCCCTGATTTCTCCAGAAATGAGAATTAGACCCACCTGAACATATGTAAATTTCTAGCAGTTGTTAAGATACTGTTTACCTGATTGTGTGTGTGCGTGTGTGTGCGTGTGTGTGTGTGTGTGTGTGGATGCTCTGCAACAGAATGGGACCCCATCCACTTTGGTTTCTGTCTTATGAAAAATGCTACAGGGATAATCTCCGATAAGTTTTTACCAAAAAAAATGCAAATGGTCACAAATTAATTAAATTAAAGATAAAATACAATATTTTTATATTTGCTGGTGTTAAATTAGGGCAAAGTGATTAGTGATTAGGACAAAGTTGGAATCCCAACCCGGTTGTTGACAGTGGGGACATTCTCCTACATTATTTGTGTGTTTTTTGTGTGAGTATTCTGCTTTTCTTTCTACATTCAAGAAACATGTTGTCATGTACCCCAAGCATGGGCTGGCAGTGTGGCTGGGGTGGTTCAAGGGTTTCTTACCTGGCTGGGAGGCCAGTATTATGGAAGGACAGGGGGAGACCACTCACATGGGCTTCTCCGATACAATACAGACTACACTGTACAAGGGTAGGAATTGCAGTCCCATGAGACAACCCTGATGCGTTCCATGTGCTCTCAGGGGTAGATTTAGGGACAGACTGCTCCTACTTTAAGGAATTTCTGTCTGACCCCGAAGTGCTTCCAACTTGAAGCACTGTAACACCAGAAGGACTCCTGGGTCTGGCATTAAAAGGATCAGATGCCTCAACTCAGTGGTCAGACTCAGAAGGCAGAGCATGGAGGAGTGGAAGGAGAAGAAGAAAGAGATAGAGGGAGAGAGAAAGAGAGAGAGAAGGTAATTGTGTTTGGGTGCTTCTGTAAGTAATACAAAGAAGTCTCGTTGAAGGTATTTTCTAACATAAATATTATTTGAATGCAGGACTTCTGTTAGTGCTGGTGTGTTTGAGGGATTGGGAGCTCAGTGGCACCCCCCACACATCACAATATGTATGTGGCCAATCATCAACCTTACTTTGGCTGTATGAGTAAGTGTGCATGAGTGCAATGGCCGAGCTGAAATACCCTGTGACAGTAAACTGGGAAGAACTTGTTTGAAAAATTAAGAGTATATTTGGAAACAACAGTTAATTTTAAATGCTAATTGGAGTTTAAGTTTTAATTTACCTCTGATAATTTTGCTGTGTGTATTAATATTTTTTCACATCAAATACATTTTGTAAATACTAATTATTGTTGTTTATACCTGCATACCTACTAGTCAAAACAGCTTGGAACTTTCTAATATTAAGGTTTAAATCTAAAAGTGCTGAGAATTTTCACCGCTAAAATAAAAATACTTGGAGCATACAGTGTTATCAGTCACTTTTTTTAGTTTTCAGTGAAAGAGTTAAGCGGTTTGTACAATGCTGGTCTGTTGAGATGTGAAAAGCAAGGTCTTGCTTACATGATTCATTGTGGGGCTGACGCGCTCACGGTCAAAGCCAGTGTGACTAGACAGGATACTAAATTGTCGAACTGCTGCTTCTCTGTTAAGTAATTTCTTTTAATCAGTAACCATGCATAATCTATCATAAATTATTAATATGTCTGATTTATTTTCCTCAAAAGCTATCTAATATAAAAATACTGATCTAGTTTGAGGTGTTATATGACACAGAAAACAACTGAACTATGCAAAGATGCAGCATATTTAGGCAGCCCTGAAGGAGATGCATATACTGTAATTAAGCATGATCTATTCAGTGCCAAGATTGTTCACAATGGTGCTCCTGCGGTGTAAAAACTTGGCTTTTTTATATTCCAAACCTATAAATATTTTACAGATTTAATTCCCCATTGTTCATTATTATTATTATTTAGCTTATCTTGAAGCCAATTAAAATCTTTACGATTGCTGCATTTTTCCCTTATAATTGGGCATTTGAATTTTTTATGTTAACACATTTTCCTTTTTAAAGTGTGTTTACATTCAAAATACTGCAAATTGGCTGACCCTTTATCCTGGTCCTTATCTGACTTAGCATTTCTCCTCAATTTTCTGTCTCTTTCATCTGTTCAAATCAGTTGCTTGGTAGTCTAAATATTGTCTGTGCTCTGAACATAAGGCTGAAAAAGACAGACCTCTGTCTTTAGTGCTGTTGGAAAATATGAGCTGTGCTTTTGCAAAATGCTGATGTGTCAAAAATGGAGAATTTTGATGGGACAGCAGGTAGTATTTTACTGCCAAGTGTTAACTTTAGTATTATATATGTGTATAAATATCAAAAAGTCATTTAGTCTGTGTTCTATAAGCAAATAATGAATTACTAAACTGTAAAGTAAATATCAGATCTGAACTGTTGCAAATCATTAGGCTTGGAATAATAACATACTTTTACTTGATTAGAATAACTTATCTTTACCTGATTATATTTTGCCTGAAGAAGGGGCCTGAGTTGCCTCCAGAGCTTGCATATTGTAATCTTTTTAGTTAGCCAATAAAAGGTGTCATTTTGCTTGCCTTCTCCTGACAAATCACAAAATAAATCATGACATCTTACAGTTTTCATTTGGAACTCAAAATTTCAATATGGACCATTTGGTAAGTTATGTGAAATTTATAGCATCTTATTAACAAGGTAATAGATGACAAGTTGAAATAAAAAGTTGATTTATATACTTTGATCTTCACATCTTCACATAGTTTGACTGTTGAGTATGAAAGAGGAAAAGTGCACAGTCACATTAGATAAAAAATAAGCAATTTACATGGCCTAGGTGATTCACTCAGAAACATCCAGAAGTAAATCTAACATCCATTGCTGTTTTAAGCTATTCAGACCGAGAACAATTTACTGGATTATAAATAACTAGCTGTGCTACCCTTTCAAGATAGGTTGAAATCTAAGAGATAAAAGTAAATCTCAGCATTAACATTTGCAGTGTACCATCTATTGGAAAGTAATTTGTAATGCATTTGGTGTTAAAATGCATTACATATGGTGCATCACAAACATTTCATTTCATTTTCTAACCTACTAAATCCAGACCAGCTAGCATAGGGTGCAGGACATTAACAACACCAGGGACACCACACAATCTCAGGACAAACACACAAGACACAAACCAACATACCATGGCCAGTTTAGTGTCACAAATTCATCTAATCCACATGTCTGGAGCACCCAGAATAAAGCTGACACAGAGCAAACATGTAAACTCTATGCAGAGAGGACCCTAGACTCCTTTCTGCAAGATAGCATCGCTTTCACTGTGCCACATCATCACAATAAAAAGCAGTACTTCAAAAGCTTGTGATGCACCATCTGTTGGAATGACAAATGCATTGCATTTTATTATTACAAATGTACTTGATGTGCTATCTGTTGGAATGACAGAGACACAGCAACTGGACAGACACAGAGATATACAGACATTTGTCCTTTTAGTAGGTTGAATATTTGCAAGTCTTGTCCCATCTTGCGAACTCACATGCTCAAATGTGTTATTTGTCTGTAGATATCATTGACAATGTCAACAACTGAAATAAGTACTTTCTGCAGGATGCATACACCCAATGTTTATTTTAGGTTGAACTTCTTTTTTGCCTTAATAAAAATTTTAAGACTTCTTTGTAAGGTGTTTTCTGGCTGGTTTGGATGAACTCTTGACCTTTCCTACATATTGAGTTTCTCCAGATCATACAGGTTTCTGGGATTGTGCATAGTGTCAGCACATCCATAAGGCCTTTCAGGCACCTTCTCTTATCTCTTGATGTCACTTTTCATAATTCTCTATCCTTTCTGAAAGCTGTGTTTATATCATCACTAACATACAGTACAGTGAGAACTCAGACACTGAGTGGGAGAGGTGTTTAATCCCATCATAGGGTTAATTTAGAGGTTTCTGTGGAACTGAATCTGTAGACAGGTGCTGTCCAGTTTTGTTCCAGTGCCGATGTTCTGCAGTGACTCCTATTCATCTCAAAGGAATTAAACACCTAAAGCCTTTTTTAAGTGTTTTTTTGGGGTCCTAAATAGTCTGCTAGACCTCTTGGATACCCTGTAGCCCAAGAATACTTTTGCAGTTCCACTTGCTGGTCCCAGTCCACTAAAATCTTTTTCTCAGTGAGTTGTTTTGACCCAAACAATCAGAGTAAGCTAAACGGCTGACATGAGTTGGCAAGGCTCCAAAAAAAAAATCTAAAGTTTTAAATGTATAGTTGAACAACTTTTGGCCAACTGTTTTTCATCTTGGTAGCCAGGAAACTAGACAGTCAGTTTTGAAAGCAACTAGATTCAACTACAAGTAGGTAGGTTTTTATTACAATAAAAGCAAGCAACAGAAATTTACATATTTACCCACATCATAGATAGAGGAAATTTCTGTAGTACCAATTTTGTATTTTTCAGTTATTGCATTTTGCTGCTATTTTTTCATTTAGATTCATGTTTTTTTCTTTTTCCACCCACAGTAGTCCTCATGCAGCTTCATTACCCTTTAAACAGTTTCAGTATAACATTTCTTGATTTATGTTCAACAGAATACTTTTACAATGTCACTTAACACATTATTGGCCTTTTAATTGGCCAAAGAGTCAGTAACAGAAAGTTTGTGTCCAGCTTCTTTGTGTGAGGATATTAAATGAAGAGCAGCAGAGCCCTGACTGATATTTCACTGCTGACAGTTCTGTAGTAGAAAGGTCTCCATAAAAAATTCTTCCAGAAACTGCAATCATGTATGATTTAAAAAGACTTAATAGGCCCAGGCTGTGAGTCATTGTTGCTTTCAGCGTTATCTCTGTGTGTCCCAGTGGTTTGAAATTAAATGTGCCTACTGCATGTCACATGCAGAACGCCCAAGTTGTGCCTGGGGTACAGTTGACATTTTGCTGATCACAGTTTTTTCAACCAGTAATTTTTTCCTCATCTATGAAAGTAATTTCCTTTATGGTACAGTTGTCATTTGTTATGTAATTAGCCATAAGGGTGACCCCACATACATAATCAATGACAAGATATAAAGCAGTTCTAGTTTTGAATGGATGTGGGACAATACAGGATTGAAATTCAATAAAAAAGCTGTGTTGGAAGAAAAATATTCAAGTATAAATTTAAACTATAAAGTTCAGATTCACAAAACAAAGAAGGATGCACTCCTGATAGACCTGTTGCAAATTTTAAATACTTAGGTTTTATTGAAGCTTTGGTGAGACCTAAGGAAATTAAAACATTTTGAATGAATGCTGACATAATCACTGTAAGGTTCAAAAGTGGACATGTGTAACCAGAATTGAAAAATAACTGATAATTGTAATTTGTGACCCAAAAGCAGCTGATGTAAGGACAGTTCTTTCAGGCAGGGATTTTGGTTGATTAAAGCAGGCATTGACCCATCACCTTAGGCCTGACCCATCACTTTCAGGCAGAGGCCATGAGTGATTAGAGCAGGTGCACTGTGCACAGATAGAAATAAAGATGCTATTTGCTCCTTAGAAGAGCACAATTCATATGTAATATAGCTTAGATGTAAGTTAGCCATAACTGGCAAGTTTCATAAAAGGCTCACTGAAAATGCAAAATATGTCAGTATTTAAAATTGTAAGGGACCTTCTAGAAGCCCGAAGCTGTCTGCAAGAAGAATGCCCTTGAATTTCCTGGAGCCTCACCTGACAGATGGGGGTGGGGGATTGGGGGGAAATGGTGCATACCCGAACCTCCTTCCCCAGAGCAGGTAAGGAGTTGGGAGGAATGTGCATGATCCCGCTGGTAAATTAATGGAGGTGGGGCTGGCTGTCCAAGCACAGGGCCTTCCTGAACCGACATCCATCTGAGTCGGTATAGTAGATGCACAGACTTAATGGCTCACGATCGACAGACAGGGACAAGCAAAGCCCAATCCAATTGCCGGCTATAACAAACAACAGTGCTTTTATCATATGGGAGCTCAGAAGGGTGCTCCAGCCCAGATGGGATAATTAACAAGTGATCGACCTAACAAAGAAGGTGATCGAGGGGGTCTGGAGAGGATGGCTGAGGTGCGGGACAGTATAGGACTTTCTATAGAAGCTTGATGCAGGACTCTCCACCCAGGTAGATCCAGCGGTACAGGTGAGTGTTTCCTGTACCATACATAAAAAGGGAACCCTGAATGAATTGTCCTCAGATGTGGGGTCAGAAGGGTGATGAGTAGCCAGGATTCTGGACTGACCGCCTGGTGGTGGGGGAGAAAGACCAATGGCAGGATGAGATGGAGCGGCTTGGTGTTGCCAGTGGCTAGGCTGTCCAGTCCCCTACCAAACCAGCAGGATTTGCACACAAGGTGAAACGAGTGCAGACAGCGCTGGGCCTCTTTTTATCTCATAGAGAGACTCAGACTACTGCTGCACCACAGAAAAGGAAGAAGACCCACAAGAGAAAGACCGGGTCTTCAGACATTGTAGCATGTGAGCTCACGTGCAGCATAGGGCCTCTGCTAATATATAGAGACAAATATTCCTCAGCTGGGCATGAGGCAGAGCAGGAGTTCCCATCCTGCTTTTGATCCCACAGATCACGGATGCTAAGAGGGGGACAGTGATACTATGAGTGTTGTTAGCTGAGACATGACAGGAGCCACTGCCCATTTACAGAACAGGTAGACACCAGGAGCCATCATTGACACAGTGTCTCCCCGTCACTCTGTTGTTTGCATCTTTCAGGGCATAGCCGTAGACTGGCTAACATCGACACCCGTTCCAGGAGGAAGACAGCCCTCGCAGGACAGGACACTTCACCCCACAAGACTCTGCAGAGGGAGGGGCTGTGTGGTGGATGGCTGCCCCCTTACTCAGCTGGGGCACCAGTGTACTGGAGGACCGTGGGAGTGAGCTTGCATAAAGCATTAGCCCCGGAACGCTAGATGGCTTAATGGGTGATGGAGTCCTGCTACTCAGCCCTGTAGAGTGTGGGTGTCATTAGGGGGTTCTTCAGGGGTTGGGCAGCCCTACTTTATCGGGCTCCCACCTCACCCAGAAGTGCTTCTGGACCATTCTAATAGATGGCACATAAAAGAAGCCCACTGCTGCAGATCCAGGGGTCAGAGTCAGCCCAAGGAAGGTGACAAAGTTTGCTGGAGGAGTGGGGAGTGCAGTGTGGGAGAGACAGAAAAAGAAAAGAAGAAGAAACAAAGGCATTGCGTGTGCTGAACTGTGCCTTGTAACTGTGTTTGTGCTGTGGGAAACACTTTGGGAATAGTTTTACATGAAATAATAAAAGTTGTGTGTTGTGCTGGACTTGTGCCTGTGTGGTCTATGTTGGGTTAGGGGAGCTGGAGCTCCCACTTCAGGACACAGTAAATATATATTCTCTTCTTTCCCTCACAATGCCAAGAAACCGCCCAGTGAGGGCACTTAGCCCTGCCCCTTCCAGTCCAAGCACCATAAAACCTGGGCATCCTAGAAGGAGCTGTCTTTGGCCTGAGAGAAGCCACCACAGAGCTCTGAGAATCAAGGCTAGCCTTATTGATTTCAAAGCCCCAGTCCAGGATGAAGCGCAAAGATACAACTTTTTTGTTTTGTTTACCGTTATATTGCAGTCGTCATAGGGCGAATGAAAGGGACTGTCCGGTTACTGTCTGAAACTTAACTATAATCTTTTTATATTGTATTCCTCTTGTCTGATTATTTCAGTCAGTCATGGTTACTGAAGGGGTATATATGCAGGTTCAAGTATGTCCTACATTTCCAGGTAGCTAGTGCCCCCCTGTTGGAGAGAATGTGATATGCTAATGTATTTCTGTTACTTTGTCTGTGGTGCAATGATTAGCACTACAGATTTTAATATCTCTGTTGCTCCATGTAATGGTTGCAGGTTCTTCCTGTGTTCACATCTCTTTCCTTCTAAATGTCTTAAACTAGAAAAGGTTTAATTTATGGAACCAGCGGGACTGGGATGCAAGGAGAGATAAGGTTTGAAAAATATGGTCTTTTATGTTTCTCAGACTATTGCTTAGTGTTGTGTTTGTTGATTTAGTGTAAATACTGAGAATGGAAATTGTTTATTCAATATCATAAAATCTTCTTACAATGTATGCAGAATGTGAGGAAGAAGTGGATTTAAATTAGAACAAAAACTTGACTGTCTCTCACAATTTTGTAGAAGAATTTTCCTCTATACAATTGTTTCTACCAAGAGATATTTTTGGTCCTGTTATTTGTTTCAGGTCCTGTCACAATATCTCAATAGAATGCAAGTCCCTACTTTGACTGAGCTATAGTAAACTTTGAAATTACTTTTTCTTCAGTGATAATGGCATATATCTTCTTTTGTATTACATTGCTGCCCAGCTGTACTGATGGACTAATGGGCTAAGGGTCTTTTAAAAAAATCTTCTAACAGACATCATAATTCAAGGTTCCTTTAATAATGGCAATTTAGGTTCTGGTGCAGCAAAGCATTGCTGGCTGATATTAGCTGCCTCATGCTTATATCTTGGCATATGGTTATTCTCATAGAACAAAGTTTCATTTGAACCTGAAAGTCCCACTTTGGGCTTGTATGTCAAGAGATTATTGTTGCAGGAACACCCGCATAAAGGGATCATTTTCCTGCAGATCGTCTAATGAGGTCTACCTAATTTTCTGCATGAAATGTCCCGACACTGCACTCTTTCTGGGAGAAACTGGAGAATAAATTTAAACAAGTTCCACATTAAATGTGGCAACACAGATGTTCCTGTAATGGCCCACTTCAACAGCCATTGACACTGTGAGAGGGACTTTAAAGTCACAGTGCTTATAGGCAACTTCAGAACACAGCAAGAGAGAAAAGAATGGGAAGTCAAACTCATGCTAAAATTTAATACATTACAACATGGTTTTAATAGAGACAAGAGTTTTATAGCCAGGTATGAGGATTGTTTGCATCACTGACCCAGACCACCTGACTACAGACCTACATTGTATTGGAAAAACTAATCAGAAACTTCAAAAGACTCTGTTGGACAGTTATGTTGTCAAACAATTTTGACTATATATTGTTCTCCTCTCTTGCCAAATTAATCTTAGCCTAGAGAGGTCTATTATTTTTTATATCTAAGATGTCTCACTTAAAGGTTTTCCAATGCTGTACCTACCCTATGGTCCATATAAACACAGGGAATTCCAGTTTCTGTATTACATCTTGCCTGAAGAAGGGGCCTGAGTTGACTCAAAAGCTTGCATATTGTAATCTTTTTAGTTAGCCAATAAAAGGTGTCATTTTGCTTGACTTCTCACTACATGTGAATACGTAGAAAGTTAATGATTTCTAATAGAATGCAAAGATAACTGAAGGAGTAGAAAGGACCAGTAAAGGAAAAACAAACACTTAGTCATCAAAAAAAAAAAAAAATGGGAGAGTTTGAAAGGGAGAAAAAGTGTTAAGAAAAGAACACATTCTAAAATTTTCTTGAGCTATAACCAAAAACTTACACCAACACGAATAGTGTTTTTGATCATAAAACTTTTTGGTAGTAGGATTTTTTTTTAGTAAGAGCAACACATACCATCTTGAGACCTCAACATCAGGTGACTGTTAAAGTACATGACAACTGTAAATAGCAAAAACATCACAACATTGTGCAAGCAATTTATTTACCATTAAAACTTTAAAATAAATAAGCAATAAAATACACATGTATAAAAGTGCAAAACACAAAACAAAGTGAATCAATTAAGACCACAATGAAGATTCATGACCTAGGTGTTGTGATATATTTCACTGACTTTAAGGATTGCATTTCAATGAGTAAACTAGAAATCAGGCAATACATTACTCTATAATGTTATCCAAGCACCGATTTTCTTAACAGTCAGCAGTAATATCTACCTTTCTACTCTGCTGTGGTGCTGCCTTTGCTTAGTGACTGTCTGCTGTTTGAATCATGAAATGAGAGAGGGTTACAGACTCTTGGATTTTGGTCTTTAGGTATATTTGTAACATCATGGAAAATTTTACAACCCTTTCCCTATTAGCAGATTTCACAAAAGTATTCTGTAGAGTTCTTCCAAAGATTATTTTAATTATTTAATTATATACCAGTACAATTATCTAACTGTAAAATGATTTTGATAAATGTTTATGCACCTAATGTTGATGATAAGGAATTTATACAATATTTATTTGCATCCATTCCCAATCTGAACACTCATAAAGTTATAATGGCTGGGGACTTTAATTGTGTTTTAAATCCACTTTTAGATAGGACTTCCTCCACAGGGGGAACGGCATCTAACACTGCAAAGATAATTACAAAGTTTATAACTGATCACAACTTATCAGATCCCTGGAGGTTTTTAAACCCAAATTCGAGAACATATTCTTTCTACTCACCAGTACATCATTGCTACTCAAGGATTGATTACTTCTTTATAGACAATAACTTATGCTATTGTTATTTCGGACCATGCACCTATGATCTTGGAGCTGAAATTACTGAGCCCCATACACACCCCACAGATGGCGCCTCAACCCGTTTCTATTAGCTGACGAGAATTGTACAGAATTTATATCCAAACAAATCAAATTCTTTCTAGAGACAAATACATCCCCCGAGATCTCTGCAGGAATACTCTGGGAAACTCTTAAGGCCTTCTTAAGAGGACAGATTATCTCATATCTTTCCCACAGAAATAAATCCGAGCGAAGAAAGTAGCAGAGATAAAAAGCGAAATTACTAAAATAGATGAAGAACATGCCAGACTACCAAGCGAGACTCTACATAGGAGGAGGCAGGCTCTACATTCAGAATTAAACCTCTTGACAACTAAAGAAACTGAACAACTAATTTACAAAATCCAGACATCATTACTATGAACATGGAGAGAAAGCTAATAAGCTTTTAGCTCAACAAATTCACAAGCAAGAAGTGCAACGCAATCTCGTAATCACTAACACGAACGGAGATAAAATCATCAACACAAAAATATAATGCACACTTTCAGAGACTACTATAAATCCCTATATACTACTGAGTTTAAAGAAGACAATATACAATCTAATGCATTTCTGGATACATTACAGATACCACAAATTGACGCTTTTAGTGTGGAGGAACTTGATAAACCTCTGCATTATCAGAATTACTAGATGCTATAAAGTCACTCCAAGGTGGAAAAGCAGCAGGCCCTGATGGCTACCCTGCAGAGTTTTACAAGAAATTCTCCGCTCAGCTAGCTCCCTCCTATTAGCAACATTTACAGAAGCCAGAGATAACCAATCTCTTCCACAAACCTTTCGCCAAGCACTAATCACTGTCTTTCCAAAACAAAATAAGGACTTATTACAATGTGCATCATACAGACCAATTTCACTTCTGAATAACGACGTTAAAATACTCTCTAAAATCATAGCTAGAAGGATGGAGAAAGTGCTCCCTCGTAATATCACAAGACCAAACTGGATTTATTAGGGGCCGACACTTATCTTCAAATCTTGACGCCTGTTTAATGTAATATACTCACCAACTAAATCAAACACCCCAGAAATATTATTATCATTGGATGCAAAAAAAGCATTCGACATGATTGAATTGAAATACCTTTTTACTACATTGAAGAAGTTTGGATTTGGCCCGAACATTTGTGCATGGATTAAATTACTGTATACTAACCCAGAAGCTTCAGTTTGCATCAATAACATTTGCTCAGACTACTTTAAACTAGAGCGTGGCACAAGACAAGGATGCCCTTGTCACCACTGCTGTTTGCATTGCCATTGAACCACTGGCAATACATTGTCGAAATACTGATCAGATAAAGGGGATTAGCAGAGAAGGACTGGAACAGAAAATCTCATTATATGCAGATGACATGGTACTGTATATATCGGACCCAGAAAATTCTGTGCCTGCAGTCTTAGCAGCACTCACAGAATTTCAAAAGATCTCTGGTCTCAGAATTAATCTGAATAAAAGTGTACTCTTTCCAGTGAATTCTCAAGCATATAATATTAGATTAGACACCCTACCTTTTATCATTGCAGAACAGTTTAAATACCTGGGGTAAACATCACAAGTAAACATAAAGCTCTTATCAACAAAATTTCGCGTCTGCATGGAAAAAATTAAACAAGACTTGCATAGATGGTCAACCCTTCATCTCACACTAGCTGGAAGAATTAACACTGTTAAGATGAATATTCTTCCTAAGCTCCTTTTTATTTCAAAACATCCCAATATACATTAATAAATCATTCTTTAAGCAATTAGATTCAACAATAACCTCATTTATTTGGAATTCAAAACATCCACGCATCAAAAGAGCGACCCTACAAAGACAAAAGGCAGAAGGCGGCATGGCTCTACCTAACTTCAGTTTTATTACTGGGCAGCAAATATACAGGCGATAAGAACCTGGACACAAATAGAAGAACATACACAGGCATGGACCGCAATAGAAGTAAAATCCTGCAGTACTTCTTTGTATTCCTTGCTCTGTGCTCCAATAAACACACGTTATCGGCAATACACTAATAACCCAATTGTGCTCCACTCACTTAGAATCTGGAACCAATGTAGAAAGCATTTTAAGACGGAGAAGCTTCTATCTGTGGCACCCTGCAAGAGAACCACCTCTTTCAACCTTCACAAACATATGCAGTTTTTAATATCTGGAAAAATTTGGAATTAACTTGCTTAGAGATCTTTATATAGACAACGTCTTTGCATCCTATGAACAATTACATTCCAAATTTAACATTCCAGCTACACATTTCTTTCACTATCTTCAAATCAGGAACTTTGTTAAACAGAACCTTCCAGATTTTCCTCATCTTGCACCCTCATCCATGCTGGAAAAATATTGCTCAATCTCAAGGATTAGACTCCATCTCTACAATATATAAAATCATTTTACAATCCCTTCCTTTCAAAGATCCAAGAGGACACTGGGAAAAGATCTCTCAATTAATATATCAGAAAAGGAGTGGAAAGTAGCAATGCAGAGAATTCACTCGAGCTCCATATGCGCAAAGCATACAATTATACAACTCAAAATTATATATCGAGCACATCTGTCTCTACTAAAACTCTCCAAAATGTTTCCAGGGCATGATCCAACCTGCGAACGCTGCAACCAAGCCCCAGCCTCACTAGGTCACATGTTCTGGGCCTGCACCAAATTAACATTATTCTGGACAAAAATTTTTAATTACCTTTCAGACAGCCTTGGACTCACAATCCCTCCTAACCCATTAACAGCTGTGTTTGGGGTTCTTCCAGAGGGTTTAAAGTGGAGAAAGACAAACAAATTGTGATTGCATTCACTACACTGTTGGCACGCAGACTTATTCTGATAAACTGGAAGAACCCAAACTCTCCTCTTTAAGTCAGTGGGAAACTGATGTGTTATATTATTTGAAATTAGAAAAAAATCAAATACTCAGTTAGAGGATCCGTACAGACTTTTTTCAAAACATGGCAGGATCTAATCAGTAATATTTTAAAAAAGTTTATAAAGCACAGAGAATTTATTAATTTAGGTATGTTTACAAGCCTTATATTTTACGCCGTTTGGCTTGCTCTCTCTCTCAGGGTGGGGATCGATCTGTTCTTAACTCAATTTTTCCTTTTGTAAAAACGTGATTGCTTTGTATGGATTGTAATAAAATTAATAATAATAATAAAAAAAAAGATATACCAGTACAATAAAATATTCACAAGTTCACTGAAATGGTAGAGACAGCACTTTTTTGATTTATAATCCAAGTAGTCAAACAACTGACCCAAATTATCCCTTATTAGGACTATGATAAAGTAGAACAAGCCAAAAATATTAGATTAATTTTACTGTCAAAAGAATATACAATCATTTAGTAAATTAGACATGCAAATACTTGTTTAATCACCCTGTATATATTTTAGTTAGACTGAAGTGCCAACAATCAGAAGAGGTTCTCTGGTGTGAATAAACAAAAACAATGTTAAGAAGTTAAGTTAATCCTAGAAAGAAATACCCAATTATTGTTGGCAACATTGGATTCATTTGTTTACGGAATTCTTTGTCTGATTTTTTTGTCCTTATTATTATTCCAATATTCAAAATATTTACATTTATATTTTTTAAATCCATGAGTGTGATCACATCTAGGAAAACTTTCTCGAGAGTCTTAAACAAAATATTTTTTTCAGTATTTTAACTTCTTTTTAATTTAATCAACCTTCGTCATGCTTTTGATTAGCCAATGCAAGACAACTCATTTATGGTGAAAGCCATGTGCTATCCAAATATGCATAAACCTTTTTATCATATTTTTCTTTTTTAGGGTAAATCCCAGAAATTTCAATTTTGATAATGTTGGAAATGCTATGTTGGCTCTTTTTGAAGTTCTTTCATTGAAAGGCTGGGTGGAGGTCAGAGATGTCATTATCCATCGAGTAGGACCAGTAAGTAATTGCTAAAGAGCTATGCAGGATGTATTTGTTTTAGAAAAGTGTTAATTATATCTTCATTTTTTTTTCCTTAATACAGATCCATGGTATATATATACATGTGTTTGTTTTCCTTGGCTGCATGATTGGACTGACCCTTTTTGTCGGTGTTGTAATTGCTAATTTCAATGAAAACAAGGTATGTAACTGTAATTCATTAGATTTAGTACAGTATATGTAGCTTTTGGTAAATTTTATAAATAAGTGTACTTTTCTTAGTACAAATTGAATTTAGTTAATTATCAGTTTTGCCTTAGCAGTGCCAGTGTTGTGGACTAGGTAGTCCCAGGCAGTAAAGAGTTCCAAAAGAATTCCACTTCAAAAAATATCCACTAGAGGGAGGTATACCACCAAACCCTGGCTAAAATAGGGGCACAAACTGATTCTTTATAAATAAAAATGATTTATTTCACAAAATCCTCTGTAACAAAAAGCCAACTCTGCACAACACAAAAGTCAAAAAGGACTTGCCTGAAACAAATGGCAATCCACATGAACATAGTCCCAATACATAACTGTAATCAAAAGTTACAGAGCACAAGGTCAACTGATCCGTAAATCACAAAAATCACAGCAAAACACATACAAACTCACCACTTCCACTAATGATTGAAATGAACTGTCAGGAATTGTGGGAGATCTGCTGAATTTATAGGGTGGAAGGCAATCCCTAGTGATGATTGACAGATGGACCTGCCTCTTGGGGAACTACCGACAAAATACATGCAGCATAACACAGGTAGCTTACATGCATAAAATCAACAAAGTATAATGCACATAAACAGCTTAAATGAAAGAATGAAAATAAACAAAAGAGACATAAAACATGAATCTGAACCACAGCCAGAGTGGGAACCATGGCTGAGACATGACAGTTGGTAATTAATTAAATAATTTGGGAATGTTCTTAAATTATTATGGAGTCGCTGTTTGGGCCCAGTTAAGATCGAAAATTACTTTTTCAAGGTAAATATAACAGTTAAGAAACACTCTAAAGTACAGAATAAAACAAGCATTCGCTGGAGTGTAGAAAGTAATTTCTTGCTTTAAACTCGCTGGATTGCTGATTTGCATAGAAGTGCTGTGGAATCTGTGTTAAACGGGTTAAAGTGAACTTTAGTGATATCTTGCTAAGTGTTTTGTTTAAACAGAAAGAGAAGCATGCTAGCTTAGTAACTGAGAATCTTTTTCAGAGCAAAACAGACATATTCAATCTAGGTTTAGTGATGGCATTAAAGCACACACTAGTGCAGGAGGAAATGCTTAAAAAACTAGAAGAACAAAGTTGCATGCATCTGCAGTCTGCCTGCTCACTTCTCAGAAACTCACAAAGGTTTGAAGGTTTGCACAACAAAAGCAATGGCACATGGGCACAGACTTAAGAGTTTTAGAGATAAGACAGCAACGTTTTAAATACAAAACTGCAATCCATCACTGAGGACCAGAAACAGTTCCTCTATAAAGTACAAAATGAGACAAACTTCAATGAAGCTGGCGAAGGTTACCCAAAAGTGTGGGTAGCTCTGTGGCCACTTGATTTAAAACTGCACAGAGTGCACCCTGTGCAATAAAGAGAAACTGCATGAAAGTTCTAATGAAACCTATGAAATGGTTCAAGAGGAGGGAGTAAAATTATTTTTTCCCCTAACCTATTCCTTATCAGCTTTGATCAAAATACTGTACATCAAAGCAAGAGTCCTTATAAGCCTCCTTACAAGAACTTTTCCTCCGACTCGAAGGCAAACATAGATTTTAAAAGAGTCAGTTAGATTGCAAGCTTCTGTGAAGTGCTTGGCCCAAATAATTCAGAATGTAATACATACAAATATTTAAGAAACATTCAGCAGTGCCTAGAATATGCGTCACACTTTACAGAGCAAGAAAAATTGCTCCTCATCCACAAAACTACAACTCAACCTGTTTATGTGTGGAGAGAAATCTGGTCCAAGTTTGACTTATTGTGCAAAGCAATGGATATATTTTGCACACACAGACCATGATACAGCTGTAGCTGCTGCACACAAAATAAAACAAAGAATAGATCAATTGCCTAGGCTACATTATGAAATATTGCAAACCACCTATTTTGGAAGGAAAAACTATCCAGGAATGGAAGATGATATAGAATTTATGGGACTGTTATTCTAAATCTCTTACAAGTGATTAAAGATATAATTGTGTTGCAAACAGATTTACAAAGCATGCATATAAAAGAAATAATGACTTTAGCTGAAAAAAGGTGGGCAACAGAATGATTTGCAAGTCTGCCAGATAAGTGAAAGAAATCAATAAGCAAAGAAGTGGCTGAGGCTCCACAAAACTGGAAAGAACATTATAAATCACTAAGCCAGCCTTTAAAAGTGAGCTCTAAAGAATGTTCAAGACAGCAGCAGACTTTTAAAGAAGAAGAACTGCTCACTGCCATTGAAAACATAACCTGAAGGATGAGATAATTTCTTGAACAGTGCCAGCAAAGACATGAACAGCAACCAACTTTGCAAGCCACTGGGGCCAAGCTGAGATGGACTTCCCATCCCCTCTCTAAAGACTGGACAGCCTAACACCATTGAGTTTTGAAATGAGACACAAGTCTCAAAGCACACTGTTCTCCAAATATGTAATGTGAGAGCAGCCATCTCTCTCCTAGCAGTTTCCAATGCACAAAAATGATATTAAGCCCAGCTTTGTCATTTAACACCATGCTTTGCGAGACATTGCCTGTGTCTAGCTCAGGCATCCACGAAAATCAAAATAATGTTATGAAGAGTAATCACTGATAAGTGGAGGGCAATCCATGCTTCCCTAAGAAACATGTGTGTATGCTGAAACTTATTTAGCTGTTGGAAAGAGGAGATGGCAACACAGAAAATAAATATGAATCATCATCATGAGAAGAATGATTGGAAATCAGTGGAAAGAAATGTTTCTTTGCCCATCTGCAGGTAACAGGCATAAACTGACAGTTTTGCTAAAACCTTGAATGCTTACTGTATATAAGTAATATGTTGATGCTCAAAACTTATTAAAGGCTGAGGATCCAGAACACTATAGAGCCAACTATATGCTCAAGTGGACCTCAAAGCAAGATTCCTGGAGCTACTAAAGGTAAATTAATACACTCACCTCTGCAGGGCCTAAACACAAAACCTCTGATGTCAGAATTTATAATGGAGAAATTGAAATGTGGAAGATGTCGGAATTAATATAGTGTTTTGGAGTGCTAGGTCCTTGAAGACACTGAGGCCAGAGCAAAGCTGTCCTTTAGATATCCTAGCCACTCCCTAAGGACAAAATGCTGGTCATTCGGGTGATCATATTGACTAAAAAGTAATAAACTGAAGCTCAGGTAGCAAAGCCAGTTAAGGTGGTTAAGAAATGAGACAGTGGTCTAGTTTCAGAGAAGGAAAACAAGTCTGTAATGGTAAAGATTTTACAGTTGTTCCAATCAGCATATTCAGGCTCCATCTGATTAAACTGTAAACTGCTTTTCCCTGGTCTTGAATTCTTAAGAACCAAAAATGTCAGTGGTGAACCATTCCATAGGAAACCACTCTCTTTACAATAACCTGTAATTTCACTTGTGGACCAAATCCCCACCTGCCCAATGGGCACGACTAGAACCACAAGTGCAATGTGAGTGAAACCAGATGTGAACAGGTGAGGCCTTTCTGTGACAGTTTTGATCAAAGGTCATACTTCCTGCCAAAGTGTTGGGAACATATTAGTGGTAGGAACCTGCCACACATTCTCACAATCCTCAGGCCATGTACAAGAAACAAATTAATGGCTACATGAAGCAGAAGTAAAGTCATGAAGCTGAGAAAGTGGTTACTAAATAGCTAGTCAACTCATCATGCTAGAAGACTTTAGTAACACATCACAGGTATGATTTGGTTAATGTTATTGTGCTGCAGACAGGACCATTCTGATCCAAGTTCAATAAGAAGCACTAGTACATTGTCTTAGAATTACACCATGATGTACTGGATGCTCTTAGTGGTCTACGACCTTCCTTGAGTAACCTTAAGTAAGGCAGAAAACATTGAAAGTCCAAACATGCTGAGTTAACCCTCAATTACAGAATACTCCAGGTAAACTTCCTGATGGCAAAGAACAGAAAAGTAGGAGTTCTCGTAAATAGGTAAAAAGGTAGACAAGCTCCATGCTTATCTTTGTAGGGAATGGATTCTTTGTAGTGTAGTGAAGTAACAGAGGTAAGAAGTAGAAGGATCGAATAACACAGAGTAGTTAGAGATATTCTTGAACCCAGTGATGCAGAATGAATGGATAAACACTGTCATGTACAACTGCAGCTTGTGTGGTAATAGGGTCAGTTTTAAGCAGTGCAAACCATTGCCATATGCTGGCTTAGAAACAAAAGAATTTACTTTAATCGTCTTGGTATAGCAGGTGTACAGTAATTGAAATCTGCCTTGTGGACACGAGTGGTACAATGCCTAATGACTATTTGACATGCCTCAAAGGAAGTTAACTTCCAAACACAGAGAATATCCAGGACAAGATGGGCATTGCCCATACTGCTAGGCTTTTTAGTGGCATACCAGGCCTATTAAGACAGCAGATTTAACACAGATGCAGAAATTCAGGTTCACCTTCTCCTAGTTGCATTCCAAAATAAGGGACTGAACACCAATCTCAGCCTGTATTTCATATGGTAACAAAGGTGAAAATCAGAGTTGAGCTAACATCTTTGCTGAGTCCCCTTACAGACTAGAAGGCACCAAAATGGACAGCCAAGTCTGAATAAGAAGCTACAATTGAACAAGTGACAACAATGATGGACAAAATGATGCACTTGTGTTATGGTCAGAATAACGCACCTATGAGCAGGCACTGATTTTGTAACTAGAAGTGATTCAGTCCAATCATGAGAGGTTACGCAGTCCTTCAAAAAATTACTCCTCACATGGGAGAAAATCTTATCAGCACTCTCTACAAATTACCTCTTCAAACTTGCTTCATACAGTTTTAAGGTTTACAAGAAGTGAACGTCTTTAAAGTAGCACAGAGTGCAAGAGAGAAACCTTCTCTAAAAGGCAATTATTGAGCCAATGTACACTTAGTAATTAACCTAACAAATTTAAAAAATATAGAAATGTAGAAAACATCCTTCATTGTCCCTATTCCAATGATAGGATGTAGTAGCAAAGGACTAAATGAAAGCAAAACTGAGTGCCGTTATGAACAATGCTGCACATCCCCTCTCTGACACAGTAACACTGAGGACTTTCAGTCAACAAATTATTTAGTGTAAGGATGTCGGGAAACACTACTGGGACTTCTTTATACCAACAGTAATATGCAAAGTCTGATTTTTATGTCTTTTTAATTTTTTTTGTTTTTAGTTATTTTCAGACCATAGTGTCTATCTATAAATATGAAAAATATAATTCACTTAAAAATCAGTGGTTTTGTGGCAATTTGTAAAGCACGGCTCAAGTGTCAGTCGCTCAAAAGTGACCTGTGTCGTGACCTGTTGATGTTCATTGAGCTGAATGTTTGCTCTCACACCGAAAATATGTCAAATAACACCAGTATGTTTACAGATTGAAACACTTACTTCAGAGTTGAGTCGCAATGTAGATCAATCAGTTCCAGCTCTATTTCTTAAGATGAAGTCTTTTAGTCAAAAGTCAGAAGATATGATGAAAGTATTTTAGTCATTTCAATTTTATTAAAGTCAGATCATTGATGAGAATATTCTCCGTGACAAAAACTAGAAGCTGCACATTATTTTTTATTATAAGTAGATTTATCCAGGCCAGTTGAATAAAACTTGAAGTTCTCAATTTTCTTGTTTTAGATATAAATCAAACCTCCACTGATTATCTTAAAAGAACGGAAAACCTACTTATTTTCTCACTTTAGTTTTGGATTTCTGTCATATACCCCTTCAAACCAAACTTACCTTCTGAAAGCTGTTTCCATTTTTGGGAATTTCATATGTAAGCAAGGTAGCTAGCGTTTGTGCTAGCCCCTAGAATAGCAGAATTGCAGAAAAATCCCTTTGCAGAACCTGTAAACTAGTGGGTAGTTTAGAAGCTCTATTAACCTGCTCCTCACTTCACAGATTGCTAGCATAATAAGCAAGTTTGGTAGGAAAATGCAGACTGAGATTTTATTCTTTGAATGCTTTCTTTATAAATGAAATTGAACAGCCTTTCTTCTAAATTCTATGAAAATGTATTTTGTGCTCTATTCTTTGTTGAACTTTTACTTCTCCATTTCACTGATTTTGGTAAAGGTTCCCTCGCAGTAAAACGGAAACACTTTAAACAGTGAATTGAACTGGTAAAGAGCTGATATTCCATTTTTATACCAGTTAGTCTAGTATAATAGAATAATCAGCAGTTGGTTATTAAGTTGATAATAGTGAATGTTAACTAGTCTGTTTTTGACCCAAAAGACTGGTTAAACATAGCTAGTAGGCAGAGATCATCTTGCAGCTTGTAGTTTATCATCCACTAATCTAGAGCTTTCTTTATTTCATAGTGTGGTAAGTAGAACAACACACTGTACTACAAACGCAATCTCACTAGTACATTATAGAGTTTGCACATAGATCCCATTAAATTATATTAAATTGTAAAATGTAACTTAATATTTCATTTGCTTCTTCCCATCCCTCAAAGAAGGAAGAAATATTGCATTAACAAAACTGCCATTTGCCCCAACAGGAATTACTTCTTCAGTTTAATGTGCAACATAATTTTACAGATTGCGTTAATTAATATGTATTGAAATTCAGTGAAGCAATCCACTTGCCTCTCGTGCTTTGTATGTTATTTTTACCAAACCCTGAATTAGGTATTTTTTTTGTACAGGGAACAGCTCTGTTGACTGTTGATCAGAGGAGATGGGAAGACCTGAAGAGCAGACTGAAAATTGCACAACCTCTTCACCTCCCTCCTCGTCCCGGTGAGTGAAATGCAAATTTCAGATGACAGTGTTCGCTTTGTTGATCTTGAAGTTACTGTACAATCCCTGCATTCAATGTATTTTTTTGTTGTTTTTGGTAGATTATATTGCATAGTTTATAAGTACTGAATTGTATGAATCATTGACAAAGAAAAGGTTTATTTAAGAACATAAGAGTGAGGCCATCACCCTTTAAGAGAAGGTTAAGTTGAGATTTGAAAATCCCCAAAGTACTATTGTCTACTACACTACTTTGTAACTTATTCCACATAGCCATGGTTCTCCTTGTGAAGAAAAAATAACTTTCTCAAACTCCCTAAATCAAGTGAAAGTTTTGACCTTTATTCTTAATCATTTTCCATATCTGCATCCCTTTTTCTGGTTGAAGAATTTGTTTTAAAGTAATAGTTGGCATCTATTATATTATTTCCTTTTATAATTTTAAACACTTCTATAATGTCACCTCTTAATCTTCATCAGCGATAGATGACCGTTGTTCCGTTATTTCAATACGAATGGTGAAAGTTTGCTTAACGTCTTCAAACTCAGCACTAAGTACTCTAAGCTTATTCTCAAATTTAGATGGATTTTTCCTGCATTTTTTCCTCAATCTTTTCTAGCATACCTTTAAAGGTTGGCTGAAAGCGATTACTTAAATGGGTTTCCTGGTCTTTAATATCCTGAAACAGCTTCTCATTTGTCTCGTGTACAGTATGTCTTTTATTTCTCTCCTTAAATTATTTATGTCCTTCTTTATGTCTTGAGCGGTGGCCACTGAGGCAATCATTGCCTTCAGCTCAGACAGATCGTTTCGGTCTTCCCTGAACTCCACGGGTGAAGTAACATGTCCAGTTGCAGCCGATGTTTTTGGCTCACGAGGGGTAGATGACAACACAGAAGGTGAAGCCATTTTCACTTTCACTGAGACTTCTGGAATCAGCAAATTATCCCAGCCTGAATCACTTGCACAGTAACTCCCACTTTCACTCTCAGCTGGGGATGATGCAGCAGTGTCAACAAGTCCCATGACATCTGTGCTTTCGCCTATCTGTTCCAGGTCAGTCTCTGGCAGGCCATAACTTGAGCTTGAACCTGACGTCTGTTAAGATTTGGATGAAGCTTTAGCTGTCTTTTCTGTTTTTTTTTTTGTAGTCTTTTTTTCTGCCATTCATGCTTATATATGCTTGTATATACTGTAATTGAACCCCCCGGGTTGAGTATATACAAGATACCTCGGAATTATTAAGAAAATCAAAAAAATAACACTACTGCTAATGGAGTTCCGCCTCATACGTCCATCTCCCATAGCAGATGAGACCAACTCTTCACCTCTTAATCTTCAGTTATGTAAACTGAAAAAATTCAACTGCTTCAGTCTTTTCTTATAGCTTATATTCAATGGACTTAGACTAAATCTAGTACCTTTTCTCTGTACTTATTCTACAGCTGACATGATCATTAGGTGGCACAACTAAAATGGAACAAAAGCTTGTTTAAATACACAGCGAAAAATGTGTGCTCCTAGTAAACTTCCCTTGGTACTAATGTCTCTGTTGCATATACTGTATAGTACACATATAAATATAATTTAAATTATCATAAATAAATCTATTGTGAATTGTGATTTTATCACTGCAAAGCTTATTATAATAAGAATAATATAAGTTTGGCGAAAGAAAACATATCACACAAGGAAAAACAATATATGGAAATGGAGGGAAAATAAAAAATCTATTTAAATAAAAAGTAATGATACTGTGCAATTTAGAGCACCCTATTACATGAAGTTCCTAGCAAAATGTCTACAGTATATGTGGCACATGTCAGTATGTCATAATAATTGTTGCAGTGAGGGGGTATATCTTGATACGGACACCTTTAGCTCTGGAGGAAAAGTATCCACAAGCTTTTTCTCAAAGCAACGGACATTGATGGAAAGAGTAAGCTGTGCACATGTATTACTGCATGCTTTTGTCGGCACACTTTTCTACCATGTGCAAAATGATGTATTACTTAACATAATCTCCCTTGATTTATATTTGATTCTGTACTGCCAGTGATAGAAAATAGTAGTGCATTTGATGCAAGGGACCAGGAGGTGAAATACTGGCAGTAAACAAGCCAAAAACACATGACCACAAAGACAGGAATCTAATAAATCAAAGATTTTAAATCAAGATTTTGTACTGATATCTGTTAAATATAGAAAGGTCTCTCTCTCTCACACACATACACACACTCTGTCTATTAAAACTTGTACAGTTCTACAAGTGCTGAGCTGTGTTTTTCTTTTATAGTTTATTGCAGGGGTGCCCAATGCATCGATCACAAAGGTAGTGCAGGTAGATCGCGTTGCATTCAAAAAATTTTTTTTTAAACGTTAGTCTATCATATATCCTCCCTATGGCATTTCCCACTTGATTGACATACAGGGCGGCCAACCTGAGATCTCTTTTCTACTAACACACCGGTCATCCCGCACGCACGATCAAATGCGCGAGCTACTGCAAAACTCCTGCTATCTAAGTGATCTAGTTAGCCTTCCCATTTATATCGACTAAAGAAGGGATTTAAAAAAAAATTGTTTGGAAAGGGTATGGGTTGGATGTGGAATTGGAAGAGGATTTTTTTCTCAGAATGTCACAATCGAAGTGCGTTTGTCTGATCTGTCAATTTATCATTGCTATTCCAAAGAAGGAAAATGTGGAAAGGCACTTTCGAACTGTTCATAAAAATTACAAAACCGACGTCCTCTCAAAATGCGATCTGAGAAAGAGAAAGGAGAGGGAACTAAAATCGCAGTTAATCGGACAGCCGTCATTTTTCACTCGGCTGAATTCAAAAGTTCCTTGACTGCATTATTCAGCTCTACTTATTGGTTGGTAACTGAAGAGGAGATCAGTAAACCAAAATGGTTGGCAAAGAAATGAATCTGTAGAAGAGGCAGAATGCAGCATTATACATTTCTAGAGTCTGTACCTCTTGCCATCTGTACATCCCATCATGATATACATGCTACTTTCAAAGATTTTTACATTTTCATCCCTAGGTTCTTCTGTGTTCCAAGACCAGTCCAACCTGGTATTAATGTGGCACCCCAAGTACTTGGACTTGGACTTTAGAGGCTCTTTGGTGTGGCGAAAGTCAATAACCAGTTCCTTGGTTTTGCTGATGTAGACCTAGAAACAAAATTCTCCACCTCTCTCCTATACTCTGTCTTATTCCCCTTATCAATACATCCCATAATCACCTGAGAATTTCTGCAAGGGGTATGACCTGGTGTTATATTTGTAGTCTGAAGTGTACAGAGTGAAGAGAAAAGGAGACAGCACTGTTCCTTGTGGTCCTCCAGTGTTACTCATATCCTTATCAGAAGCACTGTCCTTAAACCTTGCAAACTGTGGTCTACCCAACAGATAGTCCATTATCGAGGACGCCATAGGCTCATCCACCTTCATATCTCTGAGTTTACTCCTTAACATGAATGGCTGGATGGTATTGAAGGCACTGGATAAATAAAAAAAACAAATTCTCACACTGCTGCCAGCTCGGTCCATGTAAGAATAAATTCTGTGGAGCAGATATATAATTTCATCCTGCACTCCAATCTTTGTCTGATAGGCAAACTGCAGTGGGCCCATGGGGTCTACCACAAGAGGACTCACATAGTCCAGGACCAGCACCTCAAAGGTCTCCACGATGTGGGATGTAAGCGCCACTGGTTTGTAGTCATTAGGTGAAGAGACACCTGCCTTCTTTGGAACAAGAACAATGCAGGATGTTTTCCATAGCAGCTGCACTTTCATGAGCCTTAGGGACAAGCTGAACAGGTGATAGAGAGCACCACAAAGTTGGTCAGCGCTGGATTTAAGAACTCGTGAATTGACTACATTGGGGCCCACAGCTTTTCCTGTGTTTAGATTCCTCTGTTGTATCTTCACTTGGTCTTCAGTTATGCTGGGTGAATAAGGGTCTTGAAGTGCACCAGCAGTGCATTCCTCCTAAAATATAGTACATCTTTTATTTCAAACTGTAGTAGTTTGTGTTCTGATCAGGAGTTAACTGCAAAATGTAAAGTTAAGAAAAAGATATTTTTGATTCGTGATCAGCTACCATATGTTGTCTTCGTCAAGTAAGTGTTCAGACTTAAAGTGCATTGAATATAGCTTTTAATTTTCTAAGCCCACAGTATTCTATAAAAAGAGTAAATGTTGTTTTGAAATATGTAGAAGAATTATAACTTAGTGGACATTCATGTTTAATTATCTTTTAGTCACATCCTCATTTTAGCATTCAAAATATTCAAGTACATCAAGTATGACTATTCAATGTGTAAATGACATGCCTACTGTATAATATAACTCTTTGCTAAAAATCTCTTCCTTGTACCATTATCTTACCCTTATGTAAATAAGAGTATGCATTGAAGTTACTGTATATCCACATTCATTTTGGTTGGCGATTTTAAAAACAAAAGCAAAAACAACTGTCATTATTTTCTTAAAACATATGTTGTATTTCAGGTATAATGTTCTACTCAAGGCTTTAATTATGCACCTGCATTCCCTATGTAGAATTTAAATGGCTTGCTTTTTCAAGGAACAACTAATACTAAGTCTTTCAGTCATTTAATCATTCCGTCTCTGTTTCTGAAAGGCCCTCTACTCTTTATTTCCTTTATTTAAGAGCATGGGTTCCTACTGTACAAACTCAAATTATACAATACACTATGCCTTCTTGCTTACAGTATAACTTTTTCATTTTTAAAATAGTCCAGATCTACCTGTACAAATCAGCTTATTTAGAGATATCATTCACAGAGTTTGTCTACTCTCTGTTGCTGAATAGTTAATAAAAAATAAAAGTTACCCAAAATTAAAGACAGCAACATCCCTTGATGTTAGCTATTTCAGTCACTCAGCCGTTAAATAGAGTCAAGCCTTTTCTGACAGCTGAATTCCACTGCTGATGAGCTCCATGCTGCCACTTGTCAACTTCAGGGCTGTTCTGAGACAGTTTTGAGAACTTTCAAATATATGTGTCAGGTTTCTGGAATCTTCTCTCAACCTCCAGGGAATTAGGGGTTCCAAGAGTTCATGAAAGGCTATGGTGGGGTCTCAGGATTTTCATCTGCATGACTAAATAGCAAGATTTCACTGTCACTGACTGAGATGTCACTTGCATGACTACAGCTGGTGTTCTGATTAGTCTTGCTGTATAGCTAGCTATATATAAGGGAATCCCTTCAGTGAAAATATTTACTTTTCAATATTCAATACTTAGACACTTTGTTTAAGTTTAATGTTAAACAAATGCCAGACAAGAGAAAAACTCTATAATTGAAATTGCATTTTACAGCACAAAATACCCACGCTTCGCAGCGGCGAAGTACTGCCTTAAAATTTTTATTAAGAAGAAAATTAAACCTTTTTAAACTGAGGGAAAATAACCAATAATTATTTGTTAAGGATCTCTTTGTATACCACATTGTGCGTTCGGCCCTCCGGTTGTAATATGACCAAGCTGTGCACTGAGCTTACTCTTGAGCATGCAACGTACAGTTGGCCATGTGAACAGTATCTTGTTTCAAATCTCACAGCTTGGATTGCTGCTGTCATAATCGGTTTGAGTTTCATGGTTTGTTTCAATTACGACAGTATTTGTAGGACTTGTGTTGAAGAGACATTCGGCATCTGTCAAGCGTTGTAAGTATACAACCGGTTTCATCGATAACTTCACATCCAGCTTTTGAGAGTTTAAACATTCATAAACATCAAAGTGTCTACTACTGAAATCGTCACCTGTCAATCTAAGATGTTTAAGAGGCATTGGCGGGTGTCAAAAGGTGTAAAATATTTGGCCATTTCGGTACACTTGAAAGCGACAACCGAACAATTCACCGGCACCCATCAACTCACATGCAGAACCATAGGTGAAGGGCTTAAGCATTTCACTCTTATAGTGCTCCTGTGTAGTATAATTATCTCCTGTACCGCCATCAGTCCAAACCTTGAACCTGTCCCAGTCATTCAATACATAAGACACAATGTTCCTCCAGATATCAAGAGTGAGCCTGATATGGTCGTGCAATATATAACAGATAATGGAAAAGGCAGGTGCCATCTCTGGGCATGGAAACCACTCGGTAAGTGACAGTTCTTTGATCAATGGTGATCACCTCGATAGACATGTTAATGGGGGTACGGTTGGAATGATAAAGGAAATGGGTACCTGAACAATGTAAAGTAAGTCTAAAATGCCTAAACAATAACTATAATCGTAATAAAAAAACAATAAAACAGCGGAGAAGCCGTGGATTAAATAAAAAGGCTATAGTTATCAGCAGGGAGACGTGAATGTAGAGACTGGAGCGACGGACGACCTCATATAGGCAGGCAGCCAACAATGTGGGAGGCGTTGGGATGGGGGACCCAACGCCGCCTCACACGGTGACCGAGCTGCAAGCTATGGACGTATATATGTAGGATATGTAGGATTCAGTTAGCGTTGGGAACCCGCGTACCAAATTTCTTAAAGATGGGTCCATAAGTAACAAAGACCGTTGAAAAGTTCAATATGGTGGCCGACAGTGGCATCATACCACTGAAATAAGTACTAGATTTCAGCCTTCTACCTACACGGGAAGTTGGAGAATTAGTGACATCGGAAAGTTCAATACGGTGGCTGACAGTGGCGTCATACCACCGAAATAAGTACATACATTGGTTTCGGTTAACGCAGGAAGCCGCCTACCAAATTTCGTGAAGATGGGGCCATGAATAAGAAAGTTCAACATGGCGGACGTTGTTGACCTTTATGACCGTTACGCGTAGAATTTCGAAATGAAACCTGCTTAACTTTTGTAAGTAAGCTGTAAGGAATGAGCCTGCCAAATTTCAGCCTTCTACCTACACGGGAAGTTGGAGAATTAGTGACGTTGGAAAGTTCAATATGGCGGCCGACAGAGGCGTCATACCACCGAAATAAGTACGTACGTTGGTTTTGGTTAGTTCAGGGAAGCCACCTACCAAATTTCGTGAAGATGGAGTCAGCCTTCTACCTACACGGGAAGTTGGCAAATTAGTGACATTGGAAAGTTCAATAGGACGGCCGATAGTGGCGTCATACAATCGAAATAAGTACGTACACCGGTTTCGGTTAGCACAGGGAAACCGCCTACCAAATTTCATGAAGATGGGGCCATAAATAAGGAAGTTCAACATGGTGGACGCTGTCGACCATTATCAACCGCTATGACCGTTACATGTAGAATTTCGAAATGAAACCTGCTTAACTTTTGTAAGTAAGCTGTAAGGAATAAGCCTGCCAAATTTCAGGGAAGTTGGAGAATTAGTGATGAGTGAGTGAGTGAGTGAGTGAGTGAGTCAGTCAGTGAGGGCTTTGCCTTTTATTAGTATAGTGTATAAGGTTTATGATACGGTTTGCATATTTGTAGCTAGAAATCCAAAAGATGAGATAATGAATAACTTATCCTAAAATAGTTTTGATTCCTAAGCTTTTGACTCCTATCAGGAATCATTATCAGAAGAAAATCATTAGACTTACAGTACACAAATCCAAGACAATATATAGAAAATAAGGATGGGGGTGTAGGTGGATGTGTGCAGGAGTGGATTGATGAGGCAGGGTTCGAAGAGTATTGGTCATAAAGTCTTATTTATTATTTGCATGTTCTTCTTTTCAAGCCTGCATATGCTAGGTTCATGTCCAAATGTCTGTTAATGTCATTTTCATTGCATAGCCATGTTTCAGCCATTTTTCTGGCACTTTTAGTATCCATCCATCCATTTTCCAACCCGCTGAATCCGAACACAAGGTCACGGGGGTCTGCTGGAGCCAATCCCAGCCAACACAGGGCACAAGGCAGAAACCAATCCTGGGCAGGGTGCCAACCCACCGCAGGACACACACAAACACACCCACACACCAAGCACACGCTAGGGCCAATTTAGAATCGCCAATCCACCTAACCTGCATGTCTTTGGACTGTGGGAGGAAGCCCACGCAGACACGGGGAGAACATGCAAACTCTACGCAGGGAGGACCCCGGAAGCGAACTCAGGTCTCCTTATTGCGAGGCAGCAGCACTACCACTGCGCCACCATGCCCCCGTGCCACTAACTTTTAGTATTAGCTATGAATTTGACTTTCACTGAGACCTGTTTAAATATGTTCGGTCAAAACTGTATGTGTGTAAATCAGAGATCGTGGGTCCTACCTTTTGACTGCATTTCAATGTTCCTGTATATGTGGGGTGAGTGTTTTCGATGTTTGTCCTACACATACAGCTGGGCATAAATCACATGGTACACTGTAGTTCTGTGTGTCTGCTGCTGATTTCTTGCTTTTAGCATTAAAAATGACTGTGCACAGAGTGTATGTAGGCTTGTGCACAATTTTGATGCCTGATCTGGATAGGATATATGCTGTATCTTCTGATACCCCATGATGATAAGGAAGTGTGTGCCATGTAGGATGGGGGGATTAAGTTGGAGTTGATTGTTTGTGGGCGTCTCTTGTATCTTCTATGTAAACATTGTCTGATGAATGTCTTTGGTTAGAAACAAAGCACCACTTATTACATGTGCAATACTACTCCAACAATGAAGCATTGTCCTTAGATTCTGCTTAGCCAGCCCTCCTGTTTCTAATTCTCTATATAATGGTTTGGTGCATTTTCAAGGAAGCCTTTATCATAAGATCTACTACTGTTCCAGTTTATTAAGTTTTTAATAGAATACTTTAAATTAAAAAAGGTTATTGTTTCTTTGAACTATATTGGAAAATATTGTGTAATGTTAAAGATTAAATATATTTTAACTTCTGCAAATCTAAGCTTTAAAAAGATTTGCAACTAAATGTATCCTTGATTTCACCATTTCTTCAATGACCTTTACAGTCCCTGTGCCTCATGCAGAGTGGTTTTTTGTTCCAGCATTCAAATACTCTTGGTAAAACATTTTTTTCAAATTGCAGTACTTGCTTCTGTTGAATAACTTTCAATGGATTAAACCAGACTGATAGATCTCAATTACTTCTGTTCTCATTTGTTCCTGAATTTCTTTGGATCTTGGCATGATGTCTAGCTTTTGAGGTGCTTTTAGTCTACTTCTCTGTGTCAGGCAGCTCCTATTTAAGTGATTTCTTGATTGAAACAGGTGTGGCAGTAATCAGGCCTAGGGGTGGCTACGGAAATTGAACTCAGGTGTGATACACCACAGTTAGGTTATTTTTTAACAAGGGGGCAGTTACTTTTACTATATTTAAATATTTAATTGTAATTATGGTAAGACAAAGCCTTACAGAAATGTGAAAAACAACAAAATTGAATTGTTAAAGAAGGAAAAGGCGAGGAACTGTCCACCAGCCTGACCATTCATCAGTGTATTTTGCAGAAAAACATACAAAGCTTCATGCTGCATTTGTTACTGTTTATATGAATGCCTTTCATCTCTTCAGCGGTTGCATTCTAAAACCAGGAAGTCTGTCTTGATCAATCAGCAGTAATGCTAAGTGCCACCATGAGAAAAAATAAAAACTTGAAAGCAGATTACAATGATTAGCTCAATTATTGATAAATAACAATGTTCACATCTAGAAATCAATGCTCTAATTTATGAATTGCAGTTGTGTGGTCATATTTTCTAGTCCCAGTTATGATTCTTACTGCTGCATTTTGATCTAATTGTGCTTTAGTAATCAAGTGGATTACAACAGTAATTAATAGTAAGACTGCACAAAACATTATTATTTTATTACATTATTAACTGTTTAAAGTGGAGAAAAAGAAATCATAGAATGCCACAATTTATGCAAATAACCCCCATTAACCTTCTCAATCCCACTTTTTGAAACTGAAACCTATAAAAGAAAATTGAACCACCCATATAGATTATGTCAAAAGTACACAAAACACAAACTGAATTTAAATATATTTGTATAAGATTTGTATTTCTCCTGCATTCATCCATGGTAAATTGTTAAGACTTCTTTGTGCACTTTTGAATCTTTGTAAATATTAATGTAACAACCCAAAATGTGGTGGAGGAAGGACTGAAACAGACCCCAGCAGAACTTAACTGTACTTGGAGAAACTGTTTATTTAGCTCTTTGTGATTGACCCTATCCAGCTCCTGCTGTAGCCCTCGGGAGACACCATTTTCTTCCAAAGGTTTCTCTACTGTCAGATTTGGGAGAGGCTCGATAAGTATAGGAGATTCCAACATTACTGTTCCTTGTGTCTTTTCTTCCGTTTCAGTCTAAACATCTTTTATGCTGCTCCAGCAGACATATAGCTCCAACCCTGCACAGACTCCGCAATGCATGTTTTCTCACAGGCCTGACTCCCTACACTTATAATTTTATTGAAGTTTGCTGAACAACACTGTCTTTGCCTGTGCTGCTACAGGAGACAGTACACTCACTCCATTTATTCAACAGGGTATGTTCTTGGCTTGTAGATAGACCAAGCAAATTGACTGACTTAAGTATGCTATATCCATGTTTTTTGCTATAAACTAGTAGCCAATTGTAACTTTTTAAAAATAACCAAACTACTTCTTTGTATAGCATTTATAATGATTGCTTTGCTGTGGCTTTCTGAATTTCTATGGCTGCACTGTGATGAACAGAGTGAGGGTTGATAAGGGTTCGCCGGAGTTTGTAGTGATATTGAAGTATAGCTCTATTTCTTCCACACTCTTTAGTTTTTTCAACCATGAAAGCTTATGTCTGCATACAGAAGCACACTGCTACATACAGTATATACTAAATTGTGCCAATCGATGAAATTCACCATTTCATTTTTGCAGTCAATTTCCTGAATTTGTCAATGAGCTTATTCACTGAAATTTTCCTTGAATATTTACCATACGACCGGCTCAGATTAATATTTTTTTTTCCCAATGACCCATAGTACTTTGTGGGCTTGAGCTGTAGCAGCAATGTTAGGTTTCGATCACTACTAAATCTGTGCAACAATTTGCATTGTACATATGCAAACTAAGTGTACTCCATCTCACACTTTACAGTGTTGCCCTAACTGCTTCACATATGCATGAATAATTTATGCTATATACAGTACATCCATGCTGTCACTACAAGCACCAAAAAATTGATCATAAAATCAGACCCTGACTTATACGCCTGTTTAAAAATATGACACATTTTTTTTTACATGTCCTTGCTTCCTTTAATCTCTCATCAGTTTCTCAGACACACTGAATTTTGTTGCAACAGCACAGTTACCAATTTCTTTTGCTACTTCAATGACTTTTAATTTACAACCAGCTTCGTATTTTTTTCTGATTGAATGCTCCATTGTATTTAAGGGATGCTCTTATGATAAAGGTGTATGGGGGTGTGAGATACAAAAAAACACAAAACAGTTCAAACGTCAGTTCAGAATAGTTCGGGTATTACCGTGTGGTCACGTAGGCACAATGCATGGGGGAAAAAAGGCAGTGTGCTCCATGGTTACTCTCTCAGGTATGGAAGCGTATTAGGGCCACGGAGAAGAAAAAAAAATATGGACACAGTGAAGAAAAAAAAGTGTATGTCGAGAATAAAGTTGAAGAGAGGAAAAGAGGAAATCACTTTAAGAAGCATGTACCGAGTAACATGGGTCAGGGAACACTTAACACAAAGCATTTAATGTGCTACATTACTTATGACGGGGTTTGAGAAAATCTAGCAAATTAAATATTGATTTTAAAATGATGTTTACTATGTTCTACTTTAATGACAAAATAAACTAAAAGAATAAAGTCAACATAAACTTCGAAATTAAAGTTAAAATGTTGAGAATAAAGTCAACATGTCGACTTTATTTTTGACATACACTTTTTTCTTCACTGTGTCTGTATTTTTTTTTTTCTTCTCCGTGGCCCTAATACGCTTCCATACTCTGGTGGGCGTTAGCATATCATAATCTCTTGGACCAGGAGTTCTTCCCACACTAAATCAACTGAAAATACATATATTTACTTGCAACTTATGTTTACACATGGAGAACAGCAGTGGTGAAAATAAAAAAACAATAAACAGGTTGAGTCATGATGGTAATTAAAGGTTGATTTTTTTACATGTATCCTCTGTGGATTTGACACACAAGAAAAAAGAAACTTTGTGATGCCCCGGTTTCCAGTGCTAGCAGTATTTTTCTTTAACATATGCACAGAATGAGATATTATTTCAGCTCTTAACTATTCGTTGAGAAATTCATAGAAATTGCTGCAGAAATCTCTAGAGTGAAATTGTTTCCATAAAGAAATTAATCTGTGCAGATACATGTTGAACAGTGCCATTGTCTAATAATAAGAGAATTAAATCACCAGTTGTCCCCTAGGCCTCTTTTGGTTTATTATAATTAATGGAGCATGAGTAGAGATTACTGTGGGACCAAAGTAGCAGGATTTAAATAAAGAAAGACAATAAAGAAATAATCAATTCACATGTAAGTGGACATGCAGAGTATAAAACACAGCTTTTATGATATGGTGTAACAAGTGCATTATACACTTACATAGCTTTAATAAAACTTCTGTTGACCTTTGCTCCTCAAAGCACTTTAATGTATCAACCTTTGAATTCACCTAATAATATGTGCTTAATAAAGAGCACTTTCTGCCTTAATGCTTATTTTTCACTTTATATTTCAAGAAAAGAAGAACTTTTTAGTCATTTATATTGTGTGAACTTGCAATACATCTGTAAAAAATCTAAAACCTGGTCCATTTACGCAGATTTTACTGATCCTTCTAATTTTGTGTCTAGTTCATTTATGGTGATGTCCAATGTCTATTAATTCAAACAAATCTTTGAACCACGACTCGCTTTCTCTCTATAAACATTTCTGTTAAAGTTTGTAGATTAACCCCTGTACAGTAGTTTGATGATTAGCTGACTGAATATTTATTAAAGTTACAGGAGTTAATCTTTTCTGGTCTCAGATATTGTTGTTACTTTCTAATAAGTCATCAATTTTTAAAAAATCATACTGGAGAGCTGCTTTTTTATTTTATAATCTCATCCATTAATTTACTGGTAATGCATGTTATGATAAATCGAAAACAATTGCTTTCAGTTACAAGGAATAGCACAATCTACATATTTATATATTAGGTAGCTTATAGTCTTTTGGATTTTTCCCATTTTGAAGTGACCTTATAAAGAACAATTTAAATTTTCAAATATACAGTGTAATTAACATTTTTTGAAGGCTCTAGAGTAAGTGTATAGTTCTAGAAATTAGTTTTTTTCCTTTCTTTAATCTTATATGGTTTAATATGACTTGAATATTTTAAATACTCTATGGCATTCTACTGACCTTTTCAATAATGAAATGTCATAAAAAAATATATTTGATTTTTTCCTTAGCTGTATGTTTTATTTCAATCAACATGATGCCCCCAGTGGTTTGTGTTGCTGTCTCACAGCTCCATGACCCTCACTTTGAAAATTGCAGCTCTTTGGCCACTGACTGTGTGAAGCTTGCATATTTTTTCTGCGTCAGAGTGGATTTTCTTTGAGGATGCCAGTTTCTTCTCACATTTAAAGCTGATTAGCTACTCTAAATTGACCCCTTACAAGTGTGTTGATGTGCAAGCTGGTGTGTCATGTAGGCTGTTGCTGCCAGGATACATTCTAGCTACCCACAATCTTGTGATAAATTAAGAGAATTTAGAAACTGGATAGATCGATGAATGTCTTACCACAGTTCAATCCTTTTTAAATGTTCCCACACTGATAAAATAGTGCATTTCATACAGTACATTTTTGTAACTTGAGAAATAGGGCTTTTTGACGTTTTTCTTCTTCTTTGTCATGCATGCTGAAGCAAGTACACGACATTGCAGGACACAGGATGGGGTGAACTGAGATATTGACAGAATTGGATAGTGGAGTATCCTTCTATATAAAAGCGGTCGGGATTGTCCTTCCATCCCGTGAGTGCTACGCAGGTGCGGAGTTTCACACATGCCCTGTCCATTTTGCAATGCATGGTGGGATTTGTAGTTTTGTTTTTCCAGGTAAAAGATGATTTTCTACTCTAGACTGTGCGATATCTTCTTCTTCTTTCTTACTATATAAAAGCGGTCAGAATTGTCCTTCCGTCCCGTGATTGGAAAGCGTAGCGGTATTCCGCTTATCACAGACTTACTACTTACAGCTTGCGGTACAAAGCGACATGATGTGAGCAGAGTTCTGCTGCTCCCATCGTTCCCTTGCTTTTGTGCGCGATGCACTGGAAAAATAGACAAAATTATGTCTCTGGAAATAATTAATATGTTGATGGAGTACAAATGCCTCACCGCGTAGTAAATATCAGGGGGATTCAAAAGGGTGACCTCAATATAGAAAAAAAGTTTAAATTTCATCACAAAAATAACAGAAACGAGTATTAAAGTAATACCGCTCAAATGCAATATAACCAAATTAATGAGTTTGTATAAAATATCAAATTGATCTACATATTGAATTGCCTTAAGAAGTGGTCAACTTAAAAGTCGGTCGCCTTAAAAGGCGGGTCAGCCTAGTTACCATATAAGAAGGGTTCCATGTTAGATATGTATTTATTTATTTATACCACTAGTAGTAATATTCTTTATTTATTCAATACTGTAGCAATGTTATTGTTTATTTTTTCATCACTGTGCAAGGTGAGTCCCCTATTGTACCAAAATGCAAGGGATGATCTCATTATAGTCTAACCGTCTAGCTTCTTATTTGTCTCTGCAGCTGGGAGGCATCTTACTCAAACCTTAGTCAAAAAAGCTTACTTCTCCTGCTCTGTGAAATCAAAGTGAGAAGGAGACATGATGTTCATGTCCATAAAAGTAAAAAAAATAAAAAACAATTAAGTTATGTAGAAACATACGAAAGACAGCTCGGTGACACTTTGTATCTATACTAATAAAAGGCAAAGCCCTCACTGACTCACTCACTCACTCACACACTCATCACTAATTCTCCAACTTCCTGTGTAGGTAGAAGGCTGAAATTTGGCAGGCTCATTCCTTACAGCTTACATACAAAAGTAAATTCTACGCGTAATGGTCATAACTAAAAGCTATTTTTCTACATTTACTGTAATGGAGTTGAGCTCGAAAGTCGTGGGGGGCGGAGTTTCATGTGACATCATCACGCTTCCCACATAATCACGCATTACGTAGAAAACCAGGAAGAGCGACAAAAAGCGCTGAAGAAAACATGCATTATACACTATAATTAAGAAGGCAGCGAAACAATTAGAAGCGAGCGAGTGACATATAAAACCATATTCAGCGGCTCACGTGAACTGACGCAGTGCGCAGTCAAAAAGCAACAGTTCCAAAGAGTGCTGAACAAAAAACGAATTACACTGCTACGCTCAAATAGACAAACCACACGCCGTGGCGCAATAGTAGAGGCTTCGCCTCTAGCACCGAGGTTCGATTCCCGAGAGGGGATGCAATGAGTATGTACGCGCGCTTCCCGATACATTTTAGCCTCGCATCCCCTTGGTTTGAGACGTATGAAAAAATATGCGGTTAACGCAGAAAGACAGATCACCAATTGTAGCTTTATGAATAATGGATACTTTATTCTTTATTTATTTTATTTATTTATACTTTAGATGAACGGTAAAAAAGTACGAGCAAGGGGAGGATGACTTATTGAGGCACACAGGCAAAACAACAATAGCACGCTAGCTCGATGTACTGTAGTGCGTGTCAACTTGATCTGAATTGCGCGATCACATTTGAAAAAAATATATCTTTTCAAGTTCTATTTAGTCCATATGTGTCAAACTCAAGGCCCGCAGGCCACATCCGGCCCAGTGTGTAATTATATCCGCCCCGAGATCATTTTATATATTATTGTTATTAATGGCCCGGGGATATGAAGCGCTGGTAACACAATAAACTACAGATCCCATAATGCAGCGCTTCAGCTGCCTTGCCGAACACTTAACGCGTTAATCAAGTCTAGCTTATGATGCTGCAAGTTATTGCGAAGCTAGCCCACACGATGCCGAAGAGAAAAGGTGATTCTGAACATAGAGCCTTTAAAAACCGATGGGAGGCTGAGATATGTTTACTGACATTGCCGGTAAACCCGTGTGTCTCATTTGTGGAGCTAATGTGGCTATAATTACAGAATTTAATCTAAGACGGCACTATGAGACAAAACATCAAGATAACCTGAAAGACCTGAATGCAATGCACAAGATACAGAAAGCAGAAGAGTTAAAGAAGAATCTGACACTTCAGCAGACGTTTTAACCCGTGCAAAATCACAAAGTGATTTCAAGTGAAACTACTTTTATGGGAGACACAAATGCACCAGTGCAACTTGCCCCACTTTCCCTGTTGCCAAGTAATGTTGAACCAAGTCGGCACAACGGTGTTCCCAAATACGCACTTTGCTGATAAACTGAGCGCACTGCGCACTGAGTTTGCACGGCGCTTTGGTGACTTTGAAGAACAAAAAAAGAATTTTGAGTTGTTTCGCAACCCATTTGCCGTCGATGTGGAAACTGCACCTGTGCAGATTCAGATGGAGGTGACTGAGCTGCAGTGTAACGGCACACTGAAGGCAAAGTACGATACTGCACGGCCCGCACAGTTTATTCACTCCATTCCCGCAGAAATGCTCCAGCTCCGTCTACATGCGGCTCGAACCTTGTGTATGTTTGGTAGCACATATCTGTGTGAGAAGCTCTTCTCAGTCAAGAAGACTAACAAAACAGCACACAGGAGTCGCCGCACTGATGAGCACCTGCAGTCCATCCTGAGAATCTCCACAACACAGAACCTCACAGCAAACATAAACGAACTTGTTGCCAAAAAAAGATGCCAGGCGTCCAGCTCTGATAAAATAACATAAGAGCAAAGACAACTGAATGATTTGATTTGTTATTGCTGAAAAGAACACATTTTATTTATATTTCCAGGTTTTGTTATGCAGCATGTTCATATCTGAATTTGTATAATTTTGACAGGATGTATTTTTATGGAGAGCAAAATCTTTTGGGATATTTAAAATTTAAGTTTATTTTTATATAAAATTACATAAGAGTAAAGAAATTTGAATGTTTGTTCTTTTAACATTTACTTTATTTCTAACTTGTATAATTTAGACAGGATATATTTTTATGGAGAGCAAAATATTATAACTTATTTAAGGTTTGAGTTGATTTATTCTGGAATAATATTCTGTCGACTAAATAAAAATTCCTTCTATTTAAAATTTAAATAGAACTTGAACATATACGATAGTTGTGTGTGTATGTATATATGTAGATATGTATGTATATATATGTTTATATATATATGTATTTGTGTGTGTATGCATATGCATATGTATGTGTATATATATATATATATATATATATATATATATATATGTATGTATATATATATATATACTGTATATGTTTATATGTGTAATACACACACATACACATATAAACATATATATATATACATATACATATCTATACATATAAACATATACACATATATACACACACACACACATATATACATATACATCCACATATATATAAATATATACATCCACATATATATATATATATATATATATATATGACAGCAACACTCATCACTCATAACAGTGACAAAACAATTACATTGACAATCATGTTACATTATTTTCAAAATGTTTCCTTTTCTTTTTCATTGCTTCTTTAACACACTACTCCGCTGCGAAGCGCGGGTATTTTGCTATATATATATATGTGTGTATGCGTGTGCGTATATATATATGTGTATACATATATTGTGGTCCCCAGGAGGACCAGAGGAGGGCTTGTGCCTCTTCCAGACCACGAGGGGGTGTCCGTCCTGGTTATATTGGGGGCCTCGGGTACAGGGCTTGGAAGCCCAGCCCTGTAGGGACCCGTGGCCACCGCCAGGCGGCACCCTGATGCCGGAGTATCCCATGTGGGACGCCCAGGAGGACCAGAGGAGGGCTTGTGCCTCCTCCAGACCGCAAGGGGGCGATCGCCCTGGTTGTATTGGGGGCCTGAGGAACCCTGGAGCCCAGCACTTCAGGGGACGACAGGGGACACCCGGATGGCTTCCGGGTGCGCAGCTGGCACTTCCGCCACACGGGGGGGTGTCCGCGGGAGATTGCCGGGAAGCAGCTGGAGCCCATCCGGGTTCCTATAAAAGGGGCCGCCTCCCTCCAGTCATTGGTGGAAGTCGGGTGGAAGAGGACGGAGCTGGAGTGAGGACTGGAGGCGGCCAGGAGAAAGAGAGGCACAGGACTGTGTGGCCTGGACATTGGGGGAATCGGTGCTGGAGGCACTGGGGTTTGTGAGTGCACTGAACTGTACATATTGTATAAATAAACGTGTGTTGGGTGGAACTATGTTGTCCGTCTGTGTGTGTCCGGGCCAGTGTTCACAAGAATTATATGGAAGGTGAAACTTGGAAAAAGGATGTGAATTGAAAAATATGCACATGGTTGGGAACAATTGACCACTGTGTGAAAACCTGGACAAACTGACAGTTTTGTAAAATCTGCCCAGATGGTGTTTTAGAAATTTAACATCTTATTAAAGAAAGAAACATTTTCTAACAGGACAAATCACTTATCAGGCAGGAGAAAAGCTGTTCATTGTATCTTTTAATTACTCCTCGGCAAAATGCCTTGGAGGGAGCATTCTTCAAAAGCAGTCTGTTACTGTATGGTCAGAAAGGTCAGAGAAACAAAAAATAGAGGTTTATAAACCATTGACTTTACATACAGTGCCAGTCAGTACATACATTCTACTCTGGTTGGCTCATTGGTTTACACCCAAATGACTTATATAAAATAAAAGTCTATTAGATTATGTTCTGGTACTTCTTATACCTTTGAGTTGAGCTACCAATCTTGAAATTTCTGTGCATACAGCAATTGTTCATTCTGGTTATTCGCAGGACATCTGCTGATTTTTTAGCCATCTCTTAGTCACCTTGTTGTTCACTTGACCTTTATCTGTTTTCCCAATATGTCTGCAAAGGTTTCTGATATTTATTGACCCTTTATGATATTTGTTTAAGATTAACACTATGTTACCCTAAAATTATTCTTCCACAATAGGCTCCCAAAAAGTGGACATTTCTGGGTAAACCCAGACGCATGGTAATCCTAGGGCTGAAGCCCCTGGACAGAGTGCACGCCTTGTTTTTGGTTCATGGCTAACATTAACCTATCTGTACCTACTTTTCACAAATGGACTCTCCTCTTACTGCACATCAGGTGCACATGTTATTTCCCATAAGGTGTAATGCCTAGAGGTGGAGATCACCATGTTTGAAGGCAGATTTAAAGAGGATCAAGACATGGAGGAGAAAGATGGATTCAGAGAAATCAGATGATCAAACTAGAACCAAAATGCAAAAGGAATAATAGCTCAAGAGACATTACAGTACATATAGTATATAGAGTATCCATCTAACTGTTCTTTATATAAATAAAAGCACCAATCTTTTTCTGAACAAATAGTTCAGTAATTAGAAAAAGAATCCAAAAATTGAAGAAAAATCCAAATGGATAAAGCATCCAAGTAGTTTGTGGTGGTCCCCAGTGGTCATCCAAGTCAGGGAGATGGAAATGATTTCCCAATTGTCTGAACATTTTCAGAGCAATTTTGTCCCCTCCTTTGGGCAAAATACTACTAAAGTGGAAAATAAGAAATTGAGACAAATGCAAAACAACCAAAAACATAACACAAAAACTCATTATACAGTACAGTGAACAGCTATATGAATACATACAACAAAACAGGCAAAAATCTATTTTTTTAATTGTTGGTTAGAAACATACTACATCTGGTAGATATTTGCTTGGTCCTTTGAGCACAAGTTTTCTATTACAGTTTGTCAAGTATTTTTGGTGTTGGTAAAAAAGTAACAAAAGGGGAAAACAGTTGCAAAAATATTGGAATGGCTCCTTAGCTAGGAACAAAATTAGTTTTAACATGAAAAGTGCTAATTGATAAATAGAAGTGCTGAAAAAGTCCCATGCACACCATCAATGATTTGTACATTGAGTAAATCAAAGTCAGCTCCCCTCGGTTCTACACACAGACACAGTAGGGCAGTTGTTCCCACACTTCATTTATGACTGTTTATTGAGAGGGGATCAACTTGGACATGGATACGACATGCAAGCTTCCAAGGAAAATTAGTTCAGCTCTGTATTGAACTGGAACTACAAGTGCTGCATTACCTACTTCCATTTTTAGTTTTGTTTTCTCAAAATGCATGAATTTTTGTTATGCCAATAAGTTATAATAATAATAACAATTAAAATGTGAGTAGCACCAAGATGATATCAGCAGGCACCCAATATTGTTACCACCCTTCAATGTTTAGTCCCTATTTTGACATGGTCTCTTTGCTCTTCTTGTATTTTCTAGGACTTCATTTGCAGATATGCCAATTCTTAAAACTCATTCAACAAGTTACTACTCCTCGTGATTATGGATTGAATTAGCAGAACTTGAAAATATATGGATAGTTCATAGAACTACTGTACATGTTTTTTTTTTAATTTACTATATAATTAAACACTAAAGTCTGTTTGTCTAGTCTCTCAGAGTAATCTGATTGGTCAGTTTGGCTTTGCTATGATTGGTCAGTTTGGCTTTGGTGATGTGATGAAAGGGGAAGTGTGAGATGCACAAGGTGGAGTAAAGGTGCTCCATGAGAGAGTTACCTTCAGTGACGGAAAGTGTAAAACCAGGCAGGAGGTGAGAAAGTTGCCCTGAAAATTATAGAGAGGCTAAGAATCGGGCTTTAATGGAACATGCTAGAGAGCAAGCGCCAGTTAAAAGACGTTCTCACACGCAAATACAGAGGAAAGGCACTGAAGGTACACATAGTGCAAGAGATAGAAAATATTTTAAAATTATTCTCTTTCCTGTCTTTGAACTTTGCAGTGCCTAGTAAATATAAAATATTTAGGCAAATATTATTCATATGTTTATTTTTTAACAGATAATGATGGGTTCCGAGCAAAAATGTATGACATTACTCAGCATCCCTTTTTCAAACGTACAATTGCTGTCCTTGTCCTGGCTCAATCTGTATTACTTTCAGTCAAGGTAAAGTATATTTTTTCTGTCTTATTACAGAATACAATAATTATTAATGTGTTACTACATAATATATTGATAAAACATTGTACACGTATATGTGTCCATTCTTCAGGTTTACCTCTTTTAAAGGATATGTTTTTTGTTTTAGTGGGATGTGGATGATCCTGTAACTGTCCCATTGGCAACAATGTCAGTTGTATTTACCTTCATTTTTGTCTTAGAGGTAAGAAAATGTGTTCTGTTTTATCAATAACTTAGTACTGAAAATGTTCAAATTATTTCATAAAATACTTGATACCTCAGGCCAGAAGATTTTAGAATTAATTAGTGATATGTAGTGTATGCAATTGCTGCAATTATTATTAACTTCCTAAGAATATTTTCTTACCCCTTTCTAAGCTCATCAAAACCAGACAGTAGTGCTCATCCATCTTAAAATGTAGTCAAGTGCTTGTTCAGGTTCATTGATAATCCTCTCAGTGGTAAGATGAAATATTAAATAGACTGATTGTTTAAATGGGGTTTATTCCACAGTGATAGATCTTTCTCTACATCTGTGAATTACACCACAAAATGAACATTGATGAAGCTTGGCCAACAGTTAATTGTGTCCTTTATAGAGAAGGTTATTGAACTAGTACAATAGCTTGATCATTTATTGATTTTCTGGAAATGATTTTTACAATACAGGATCATGGGGAAATAGAGCATATCTCTGTGGCAATGGGCACCAAGTAAGAAACAGCCATGTAAATGTGTCACAGCTCATGCTCACGAGCTCATCCGCATTATTCCAATTTAGTGTTGCTAATCAACTGCAACAGATCATCTCCACTTTCTCCACAACATTAAAACTCTGCTGTTACATGAGCAATTGGTTTGCTTTGTCATTAGCTGCAGGAAAAGAAAACCAAAGGAATCAGCAGTACACACTCTGCTGTCAACTCTGATTGCAATGATCAAACAAAAATGATCGTCTATTGATATACTTTTTTTGAGAAGAACATGTAATAATGAATGCATTGTAGTACTTTTGTCAATCACCACCAAAATAAAATCCTTTGCTAGTATGTCTTTTAATGCTGTTAACATGCTTATTTACCATTTGGAAAGCTTCTCACATCAATGGCCATTATATACTTAAGATATTAATTGTAACCCAATCAATGAATTATGATAGCTAATCAAATCACAAAAGATAATTACAAAATGCAATTTTCATTAATTATGACATTTTCTTTTCAATATAAAAATTATTTTATTTGAATAACAAAACGTTAAACTATATGATTCAAGATTGATATTTTCTACCTTGTACTGAAATAGAATTTTGCATACACTTTACAATATTTTGTTTTGTCTCAGGTTACTATGAAATTAATTGCAATGTCACCTGCTGGGTTTTGGCAGAGCAGAAGAAATCGTTATGATTTATTAGTGACTTCCCTTGGAGTCATTTGGGTAATCCTGCATTTTGCTTTATTGGTATGTAATGCTTATATTTAACTCATGCCTTTCTCTTTTTCTCTGTTCAATGAAAGAAAGAACTTTCTTTTGTTTACATAGATTCACATTTGGGTATAAGTAAAAACAAAATGTTGCATTAGTTATGGGGAGAAAATATGAGAGTAAGAATATTTAAGCATTTATTTTTATTTAGTTCTACTATCATTAAATTAACTGTTGTAACAGTGATGCTAATAGCCTGGGTAGGTTTCTACGTGTTGCCTGTTTAGTATTAAAACTGAACTAACCATACTTTGATTTATGTTTCAGAATTTGATCAGATTTCTTATTTAGAGTGTTTCAACTTATGATGAAACTCATTCAGGTTTTATTAGAATAACTGAACATTATTCAGTTGTAAACATTTATCCATGTGTACTTTTTTCACATGCCAAAAATTCTTATCGGTAAATGGATTTTTTTAAACTGATCACTAAAGCTGATATAATATACTGTGAGGCATGTTGAAAATAAAGAAATTATTCTATATGGTTTTCAAAAATCTTATACAGTAATCCCTCCTCGATTGCGGGGGTTGCGTTCCAGACCCCAAACCCCCCAAACGCGCTAGGTGAAATTCCGCGAAATAGAAACCATGTTAGTATGGTTATTTTTATATATTTTAAGCCCTTATAAACTCTCCCACACTGTTTATAAACATTCCCCGCAGAGTTATACAGCATAATCCCTTTGTATTCTCTTAGATATTAGGTAAGATTCATTGAAATTATGTATATAAACACACTGTTTATATACAGTAAAACCTAAATATTATTTTAAAGATATTGAGTGTCTCCGATATCACATATGTTACAGCCATTACGATAGACAGGCCACCAGCAATAAATACGTACAACGCAAGAAAACAGTGACACTAAACGTACGTACATGTACTAAGTACTGTAAGTAGAAAATTAATTATGGTTACTCACCAACAATGACACGATGACTTGTCCGATAACAGTGAGTTTTATTTTACTGCACAACAAAGGAGAGCGTTACAGCCCTTAAAGGAGCCACTTCAGGCGATTGTGTAGCACTGCCGTTGTTCTTCTTCTTCTGGTAGACTTCAATGCAAATCCCTAAAGTAGATTCCATCCAGACTACTGCCTTATTACATCCACTTACAAGTCGTTTTGCACCCTAGTTAAAAGGACACTGCGGCCGTAGATCTTATATTCCTTTCCTACTTTTTAAATAAAAAGAATCGTAGCCTTCAACAAATCCAAAACAGTTACCTTTTCGGCAATCGTTAACATCTTCAGTTTGCGCTTGGGCACGGCCCCTAAAGCAGTAGCAGATCGTTTTGGAGCCATAATGAAGGGCTTGACTATACACAAAGATAAAACACAAAAGAGCACAACTCTTTACACAGCGAAACACGTTGATGCTGAATGAGCGAGACGAAACTTCCTGGTTAACACTGCATTCAGCTGGCAGGAACTTAACTGCGTGCTCTGATTGGTTAGCTTCTCAGTCAGGAGAACTTAACTGCGTGCTCTGATTGGTTAGCTTCTCAGTCATCCGCCAATAGCGTCCCTTGTATGAAATCAACTGGGCAAACCAACTGAGGAAGCATGTACAGGAAGTAAAAAGACACATTGTCCGCAGAACCCGGAAGCAGCGAAAAATCCGTGTTATATATTTAGTTATGCTTTCATATAAAATCCGCGATAGAGTGAAGCCGCGAAAGTCGAAGCGCGATATAGCGAGGGATCACTGTAATATTATATTTTATATACAATTATTAATCAGTGTTTTATCCTAGATTCATTTGAACACAGAAGGTTTAGCATGTAACATAATATTCTCAAGTACTCCTATATCAATTTAGGGACAAGTAAGGGCTGGAGTTTGAAAGTCCATCTTAGGATCTACTGATGCACACTTCCACACTCCCTCAAGAGGCAATGTGGAAACACCAGTTAACGAACATACAAATGCCACAAGGGGGCACGAGATTGAAATCCAGGACACTGGCTTCTTAAATACCAACTATGGTGCCTTACAAAAGTTTTCAGTCCCTTGATCAACTAACATAATATGATTTGATTTCTATCAGAAGAAAAGTCTTCAGAAATAAGACATGTGCTGTTTGCATTTGTATTTACTCAAAATACTTTTTGAAAGCATGTTTTCACTGTGTCATTATAGGTTAAGGAGTGTAGATTGATGGGCAAAACTGACAAATTTTTTATCCATTTAAAATTAAATCTACAACAAAATGAAGTGACCACAAAGTGAAGGTGTTAAAAATAATTTCTGAAACCACTATATGTATTTGTAAGATATTATGGGCTCTACTTTATATAAGACAATTAAAGTGAGATAGTTTTTGGTAAAGGTTGAAAAGAGGAAGACACCCTAAAGGAAAGTTATTTAAGGAAAAATGGCCTAGTGGGTAATGATTTTCGAGGGTGAAACCAAAGAGAGAGTAAAGGCTACTGGCAGATGATCGTACAATATATTCCATCCATCCATCCATCCATTATTCAACTCGCTATATCATAACTACAGGGTCACGGGGGTCTGCTGAAGCCAATCCCAGCCAACACAGGATGCAAGGCAGGAAACAAACCCCGGGCAGAGCACCAGCCCACCGCAGGGCACGCACACATACACACCAAGCACACACTAGGGACAATTTAGAATCGCCAATGTACTTAACCTGCATGACTTTGGACTGTGGGAGGAAACTGGAGCACCCGGAGGAAACCCACGCAGACACGGAGAGAACATGCAAACTCCACGCAGGGAGGACCCGGGAAGCGAACCTGGGTCTCCTAACTGCGAGGCAGCAGCGATACCCATTGCATCTGTGCCGCCCACAGTATATTCCTGCCTATGTAAATGCAAAAGGGAATGGGTACCATTAAAATAGATACTGTAACTGCCAGCAATTCCAACACTCCATAAGAACTGACTACTGTGGCCGCTGTGTTTCAACCATTTTTATAACTTGCAGGTAGTAAAAAACCCATTCAAGATAACTGCTTACCTTTTATAAAGTATGCCAGTTTCTGAGAGTAGTGGGAAGGAAAGGGAATTTTAAGAAAGTTAACAGAGAGGAAGGGGTTTTGTCTTTCTACTTTTGTTGTTAGATAATTTTTCTTGCTGTTGTGTTTTAAAAGCTGCTGACAGGAACATTTGATGGACAAAGAGCTACTGCAATGTTAGTAAAATATGTTAACATTAAGAAATTGATCATTCTTCTGCAAACACATAAAATTGATTAAAAAGATGATAGTAGTGATTGACTAGATTCGGTATACTAGAAAATCAAGTTGAACCATCAAAAAAAATAATAGTAGCACATCCGTAGTTAGCATCCATGTATTTTTCTCACCTAACAGTAACTGCTAAACTAGACTGGGTTTATGGATTTACAGAATATAGTTATAAATATATCCATCCATCGTCCAACCCGCTATATCCTATCTACAGGGTCATGGAGGTCTGCTGGAGCCAATCCCAGCCAGCACAGAGCGCAAGGCAGGAAACAAACCCTGGACAGGGTGCCAGCCAACCGCAGGGCACACACACACACAGGGACAATTTAAAATCGCCAGTCCACCTAACCTGCATGTCTTTGGGAGGAAACCCACGCACACATGGGGAGAACATGCAAACTCCACACAGGGAGGACCTGGGAAGCGAACCTGGGTCTCCTAACTGCGAGGCAGCAGCACTATCCACTGCACCACCATGCCACCCTGTTATAAATATATGCATTCTAAAAATCTTAGTTCAATGGAGTAATAATTATCTGATATGTAGTAAAAGGATGGGAACTTTACTTTGTTGTTGATCTGTTTTACTGGAAACCTATTTTACTGGTGTTATTTTATTATATTTCATTTATAATAAAAGTGTTTGCACCAAAAATAAATAAATATTTTGCAAAATATTTTCTCGTCTATGTGAAGGTAGCTTCTCTTAGATTAACATCTTAATTAATAGTTTGTTTATTTATTTTTGCTATACTGCATAGTAGGATGCATGGAATTGGCAAGGTTATAGAGCGTAAGTTAATGGACTTAGTAAGGATTCTTCTGATTTGATTGTTATAAATATTTAACTCTATTCTTACTTTATTTTTTTCTTTCTATTACTGCAGAATGAATATACTTACATGATGGGAGCCTGCATTATAGTTTTTAGATTCTTTTCTATCTGTGGGAAGCACGTGAGTAAATCTAAAAAAAAAGTGCATGAATATAATACCAGATGTTATTGCCATCCTAAGTCTTATTTTATCCATTTACTTGTAACTTCTGTCAGGTCTTGGCGTTCTTTCAGACAGTAATAATTTATAATATCCATGGATATTCTGCAGTGCTGTGGGGTTTCAGCAGCCAAAATTCAAATGGACATTCAAGTAAAGAAATCTCTCATCTACAGCTCTTCTCTTGGGAGCTAATTAAGTCAAATGTTGGCGGTTCATATTGCTGCTAAAACAAATGGCAAAAGTGCATATTGGCTGCTTAAATTCTTAATACTGTATTCATAAAATCATAATTATTGTGATTTCTGTGTTCTTTCATTTGATATTCTTTCTCTTCATTTTTTCCATGGGAGGCCATGAGTCAAGGCTGCTCTTGTCATCGTGTTGTGAACTTTTCTGTGGGATCACAGCTATCCAGTGCTGCTTTCATCGTGTTGTGAGCTTTTCTGTGGGAACACAACCATCCTATGCTGCTTTCATCGTGTTGTGAGCTTTTTGTGGGGATACCACCATCATGTATGGCAGGCTGATTTTTGACATTTCACTAAATGATGATGCCAAGGCAGAGTATCTATGTTTTTATTTGTTTTTGGTCATACCGATACTGACACATGGCAAAGGCAATTTAGAAAACAAAATAATACATATTTTAATTAAAACATATAGCAAAGAGCAAGTGTTAATTTAGCACTGAAAAATGTCCCTTATACAAGCTTTTCAGCTTTAATTTAACACTAGTGGTTTTGATCTGCAAATGTTACGTTGTCATGTGTAGTGAGACCATAAAAGAATGGAATCAGTTGAAAAATGTTATAGCTGAGCAAATAAGAAATGAAAAACTGGAATTCTGCATAAAAATTAGGAAAGATGAAACTTTTTCTGTACACTTTATTAAATGTTGATTTAAGCTCCATTCGTATCCCAGCAGACATCAAAGTGATGTTCTTTTCGTACTTTCTTCTGTGTGCTATGATGGGTAAAAGCTTCAAAGTACAGCTTTTCATAGTAGACAACCTTTTTCACTTCCCCCCAGATTATAAAGTCTAACTTGGTGAGACTTTGTATTCTGAGCATCTGCTGCCAGGAGACTTCCCACACGTACAGCTGGAGCCGTGCTATAAAGAATGCTGGTGCATGCATAGCATGTTAGTGCATAGGTGCCAGGTGCTTACTTATTTAATTAATGAATTAAATAGTCAGTTAATTAATTACATTTATATAGCACTTTTCTAACAAAGCGATTTACATACATTCTGCTGATGCACGGGAAAAAAACTTTTCTCAACATTTTAAAGAAAAGATTATGCCACATTTCTTTGTATATACTTAGCTATACTTTTATTCAATAGTTACATTCCTTTATTTTACTATGTTTTATTAAACATTATGCTATAATATATAGTACATTTTACAGACTATGAACAATTTATATTTGGAAATTGATAGTCAGCTGTTCACGACTGATCTCATGAGACAAGTAGTCCTGGTTTATGTTTTATAAAGTTTTTATACTGGTACATTAACACTATCACAGAACTAAAATTGATTAAGTGGCAGTAACATTAACAAACACAATAAATTGTTGGAAATGTTTAATAGACTTGTTTTTTGTCGGTCTAAAATAACTCTTACTTTCAACTGGTCCAGGCTTATGGCCAGACCTAGAGATTTCAGGACTTTCAATGAAATTCACATTTTGTTCTAGTTTAAAAATAAGATGGTTCTTCCAAAGTTGGGTTAAAAGCCTGCTTGTGCATGTTGGGTATTTGAGCCAAAATCTTTTAAAAAATTAGTATCTAATCTATACACCAGTGTTTTTCAACCAGTGTGCTGTGAGAGCTTCCCAGGTGTGCTGTGGAAAAAATAATGTAGTTCACCTGGGTCTGAACCTGAGGGGAACCAGCTCCTCAGGTGATTGAGACCTATCTAAGGAGGACAGGACTAGCTGGAGAAGCTGGCATAAAGGCAGCACATGTATAAGGTATAATCTGTTTGTGGTTAGAAGAATAATGATGTGCCTTGGGATGTTTTTTGTTACAAAGAGTTTACCAGCACAGAACAAACGTTGGGAAACACTGCTATATACAATAAAACATCTCTAGAAATTTCATTTATATAAGAATGAAAAATGACAGGCACATTGGCTAGTCCATACGACACAACAAATTACTCATAAATTCTTGTTAATGAATTTCATCCTCCCCTTGATTTATATCTGATTATGGATATTTCTTAATACTGGCATTTTTTACATGAAACTTCTAGTGGGGACATACAAGGATATTCCTTTATGTGTGATACCTCTAAATTTAGCATTAACTTACTTAACTAATAATATTTGTCTGTGATGCCCTGGTTGCCCACAGCTGGCACTTCCTCTTTGAACTCTGAACAACAATAGTCATGAGACAAAGATGGACTGAGCAATGAGGACGTATAGCATCAAGAATTTGCTGCAAACAGTGTGCATACTGCTTTTATTCTAATCAACAGTGTTCCAAAACAAAGTGCAGTGCAGTCTTAATCGATAAATAAATAAATAATCCTCTGTGAAATCAGTGCAGTCATGGAGATTAAAACCAAGTTCTTTCAACCATTATAAACAAGAATAAAACCAGGTAGATATCGGATTTCCTTTTCTTGCCTTTCCTACCAGCCCAGAGCATCTTTTTCCCTCCATCTCTCTAGCTTATCCTTTAGGTCTTGAGAGGCCTACACTTGCAGTCTCTCTCTGGGTCTCATCCTGACCACTATCTTCTTGGATGCTCAGAGCTGGACCTCCATTGTCCTACCACCTATCTGTCAATGCAGTGGCATCCGTGGAACCCTCGATCACACCTGCTCCTCCAGACTGTTTAGTGGGAGTAACCCATCAGTGAAGCACCGTTCTTCGTATTGCCACTGACTGCTCTACCTCCTAACTACCTCAATTTCTACTGTAATGTGGAGACTTTCTTTCATTCTGCAGTAGTCCACGGCACAGTATTTCAAAACCCTATTTTGTCCTTTAAAACCTGCATCATAAAGTCTCCTATTCACAGTAGAAACTAAGGCTTGCTTTTTTGACCACTGTTAAGCTGTGCTTGAAGCTGTTCTTTCAGTTTCAACTGCCTTTGGATTGTGTAGGACACTGTACTCACTGACACTGATATTTTTTTTTTTTGCAATTTCTCTAAATGAAAGGCCTACACTTCTAAGGGTAATAATGCTCTGTCTCTTCTCATTTGTTAATTGTAATTATCTTGCCATTGTCACTGGAATATTGTCCAAGTAGTCTTCAGAGTGTATAGTAACACAGTCTTCTCAAACTCTGCTTTAAGACAGACAGACAGGGTTTTATGTAATTGACAGAAAAGGTACCGACATTGTAAACAAATACTATGTAAATATTGAACGGTTAGGGTAAAACGAAAATTCCATAACCTAGTCCAGAGGAATAAATTGGCCTATTTAGATCTCCAGTACTACATTGTCTTCTGTCATCACTATTTCTTATTCTGCATATTTAGTTTAATAAAACTATTTGTTACTGGATGTAAGTAGAGAGTTTTGACATTTTAAGTTTTGAATGGCATACAGTGGTGCTGTTTATAACAGAATATACAATACTGTAAGTCACTCCAAATATATGTGGTATAACTTATCTGTAACCTTTTTAATGACAGCTGTGTAAGTTTAAGGAAGCTCACTTTCCTTGGATGGCGGAGAACATGACGTCAGATGCAGAGAATGAAGAAAAACTTTGTGTTGCTTTATTACACAGGGATCCATCCATCCATCCATCCATCCATCCATTATCCAACCCGCTATATCCTAACTACAGGGTCACGGGGGTCTGCTGGAAAAAATACCAGCCAACACAGGGCGCAAGGCAGGAAACAAACCCCGGGCAGGGCGCCAGCCCACCGCAGGGCGCACACACACACACACCTACACCAAGCACACACTAGGGACAATTTAGAATTGTCAATGCACCTAACCTGCATGTCTTTGGACTGTGGGAGGAAACCGGAGGAAACCCACATAGACATGGGGAGAACATGCAAACTCCATGCAGGGAGGACCTGGAAAGCGAACCCAGGTCTCCTAACTGCTACCCACTGCGCCACCATGCCGCCCTACACAGGGATAGTAAGGTAAAATCTCACTAAAGTTGAAAAGGTTTCATAAAAAGATACTCCCATAAGTGCAACACGTCATGTGTGCACAAGAATGAAGTTCTGAGCAGCAACTTACAGTATACTGTACACACTAGACATTATTTTCCTTTTGATGCCATTTATTCAAAGATGTATCTTTAGTTGGGGGATAGCAAAGTCTAAAATATTGCCACTTTACGTGTCGAAGACAGGTAATAGAATAAATGTAAAAGCGATTTCTGCAAGGATTAGCATTTTGTGTACACATGTTACTACTTTTATTTGACCTATAGACAGCATAAAATGAATGAATCAATGCAGTATTCTTCAATATTCTGCATTGTATTTGGTTCTAACATTTTTGTCAGTGTAAAGGATGCTAGATAAAACACACACTGCTTAATCCATACATGGATTTGTTAGTGTAATAAGCATCATTTTAGCTGTGAACTTTATACTGCAGTTTGATGGCATCTTATTTTATGCGTTTATCTTTCACTCCACAGGTGACACTTAAAATGCTGCTGCTCACTGTGGTCGTCAGTATGTACAAAAGTTTCTTCATCATCGTGGGGATGTTTCTTTTGCTCCTCTGCTATGCCTTTGCTGGTGTAGTGTTGTTTGGCACTGTGAAGTATGGAGAAAATATTAACAGGTAGGCACACGTTACTTTAAGCAGCCTTGACAGCCAAATGTCACAAGACTAAATTCAATGAACCTCAACATATGGCTTTGGCAGGAGTTGCCTTTAAAACTTGTAGTTTAGACAGTTTTACTTGAGCACTGTCAAGAAAGTCTGCAAAAAAAAAACAATATAATGTTTTGCAGCATATATTCACCAAAACTTGGAAAAGCTAAAACTTGTATTGTAAATTACAGAATACATTCATCTTTATCTTAGAATAAGGAAAATGTTAACTATTTCTGAAAATTGTATTACTATCTGAAGTGTTTCTTTTCTCATTTTTATTAATAATTTCAGACATGCAAACTTCTCAACTGCTGGGAAAGCCATAACAGTTCTATTCAGGATTGTTACTGGGGAAGACTGGAACAAGATCATGCATGATTGTATGGTAAGTGTATAATGCCTTTATTTTTGATATTCACACTCAAAGTACAATATTTTAAATGCTTCAGAGTATTAATATCTCATTCAAAGAGTAGTACAGCCAATCTTCCATTTAAATATATATATATATATATATATATATATATATATATATATATATATATATATATATATATATATATATTTTTTTTTTAAACTATACACCTTTCAGCTTAGGTCATTAGGATTACCTGTTTTCTGTCTAGTCAAATCAAAAAATAAATCTCAATGAATCTAATTAGCCAAAAGCTGGAGCAATGAACTAAAGCTAGAATATCACTGCATGAATTCAGGGAATGAACAAAATATTGTAACTGACATTAGGTTCACCCTTTGAAACTGATTGTCTTTAACCTGGCGTGAAACCCTGTCCCCCTAACTAAGTTCTCACCACAGCTCAAATACACAAATGACATACAGTAACTGGCTGAGGACTTCTGCCACAGGTGGCAATTGTTGGTGGGTGGGAAACCAACACTGTATGGGAAAACGTCTGACACTTCAGTCACTGTTATGAAATTATTACTGTTAATGGTTGGCTAGCAGTTGTCATATGGAAGGGCCTGAGTTAATAAACAGATCTGTAGTTCTGCTCTGTTCAGCATTAAACAAGCTTTGTAGTAGAGTTTCGGATTATGTGCCTGACTCTTTAATGACCAGGTACTAGCAGATTCTGCCTTTGCCTGAAAACACTATATCAAGAAGAAGATTGCCCCTAATTTTATTAACATTTTAGATTTATGGCTACCTAGAATGATTTATTTGTTTGTTTGGTATTCAATAAGTCCGTAACAAATGCTTAGTTGAATCTTTATAAGACTTGGCACAGATGGCACTTTAGAATATGTGATACCCATGGTGTATTCATCAATCAAAAGACTCTGTGTTACATACCAATTAGTGAGTGTTAGATGCACTATAGCAAGTATCCCTTGTTCCAAAGTGTTATTTGAAATGTAATGTTTCATTGTTTCATTATTTCCCCAGTAAAGTATTTTTAAGACAGTTTGGCATAGTAGGAAGGCAGTGTGTTGTTATGCCCAATGCCACAAATTTTCCATTTGATTTCCCACCACTGAACTTGACACTGAGTAAGGCACTTAGCCTGCTTGTGCTCCAAAAATAGTCATAATGAATACTGATTAGCCAAACATTCAATGATAATCCATCCATTCAGTCCCAGACCTGATTAATTCAGCTTAGAGTACAGAGGAACAAAGCCTGTAAGTACTGTTTCAACAATTCATATTTAAGCTTACTTCTCACCTTATAAAAAATTCAGGAGGACCAGTCAGAAATGGCAAGCCTTGAGTAAAATCATGACATTTCTTAAACTACATGTCATAACTGCTTAGCAGTACTCCTTTATTGCTTTACTTTTATAAATAGTTATTTCAATAACCATGCATTGTTGGCATATTGCCATTAGAGGGCAATATTGGATCACTAATAAAATGCACATAGTAAAAATCTCAAATTTGGCTCGATAATGTGGCTTGATAAACAACAGTAAGGTTCGTGGCTATTTCCTCTGAGCGTCAGTGGGGTATATCTGTAAAATGTATCCAGTAAAGCACTGGGATTGTGGGCTATATGTTACTCACTGTATTAATATTAGGCATGCTCATGGAAATCCTTGCAAAATTTTTGTTTGTTTTTTTCTTCAGGCATTTACATCTTCATTAAAAACTTTGATTTCTGTTGACTGATGTCAATTTCAATGACCAAAAAAAAATCAGCCTTTCTTTTATACCTTTTAGAACAAACAAGATTACAGCATAAAACTGACATCATGAATCCGTATCTTGAACAGAAACAGGAATGCATTACTGGTAGTTCTAGGAAGAGCTTGGAAACAACTGACATCAAGCATAAAGCATAATGCATTGTGAAAACTGACACCAAAATTTTTAAAACTGTTGCACAATGAAGGGCTGTAATGTTACTTTAGATATAATTAAAGGGGAATACAGTAGTTCTTGAAAACAAAAAAGAAAAAAGAAAAAAAAAATATCTTAAGTGTAGATTTGAAAGTGAAGCACACTCTCTTCGACATAAAGGCCCTTCATAAAAGATATCGGGGCAGTGTTGCTAAGCCATCTGAGCCATGTGTAAATCTGCTGCTTGTGCTGCTTGTATAAAAACATGTCCGGTTACTCAACCCACAGAAGCTCATTTCACGTCCAAACCTACCCCACCATACCTGTCACTACAATACAGCTTATAATAAATAAGTTATATTATCTATGTATTTATATGGTTTTTTTTTATTTTAAAATGTAGCACGGAAAGAAATTTAAAGTGCTACCTACATTGTGGGCAATTTCTGGAATTAACAAGTATGTCTGGTTGTATTCTAGCAATTTGCTCCTTGTTTCCTATACTGAAGACCAATTGTAAAAGATGACATCAGTCCTGCCTCTTTAAATATAAAACAAATTGATTAGAGAAGAAATTGTAGTTTTTTCTTTTTATACTTAAGAGAACATCTTTGTTGTTATAAAAACAGGGTAGCATCTGGTGCACTGTAGTGTTATAAGAAAACCACAGTTATGCCTGTGCCAAAGAAATTTGCTGTTTTCCTGCCTGAACAACAATCGGGCCATTGTGTTAACCTCCATGATGATGTCTAGAGAAACTGGTCATTAACTACAACATCCCTGCTACCCTAGATGCCCTACATTTTTCAAACCAGCAGATCAGATACTGTATGTAGATGACGCCACCTACCTCGACCTGCATATTGGTCTGGGACATCTGGAAAAGTAAAACACATATGCCAGGATGCTTGTTCATTGGCTATAGCTCTGCCTTTAACACCATTTTGCCCACCAGCCTAGTGATGAAGTTTAGAGACCTTGAGTGAGAAGCTCCAATTGTGGATGGGTGTATGACTTACTGACAAATAGATCCCAGTCAGTGAGGACTGCCAACTCCTCCACGCTGTTCACCAACATCGACATTTTGCAAGGCTGCTGCCTCAGTCCACTGCTATACAATCTTTTCACCTATAACTATGTAGCAAAGCACAAGGGCACTAGCATTACTGAGTTTGCAGATGGCACCGCCATCACTGGCCTCATCAGCGATGATAACGAGGCTACCTACAGGAGGGAGGTAAAAGACCTGTCTGTACAGATCCATGACAACAACCTCTCCCTAACTTTGTCAAAACAAAGGTGGCCATTGTTGACTTCAGGAAAAGAATAGGCAATCACTTTGCACTCCACATAAACAGTACCCCCTTTCAGTCAGTTAGCAGCTTTAGGTTTCTGGGTGTCTGGATCACTGACTGTCTGTCAACACCACCTGCATCCTCAGAAGGGCTCAGCAAAGGCCCTGTTTGCTGAAGTGGGTATAGACCTTTGATGTAGAAATCAAAATTCTGTTGAGTGTGTGCCGCTGAACTATTGAAAGTGTCCTGACTGGATGTGTCACGGTGTGGTATGGCAACCTGACTTACCAGGAGTGCATACATTTCCAAAAGACTGTCTGTACTGCTCCTAAGATGAATGTGGCTCATCTTCCACCGTTTAATACCATCTGCTCCAGCAGAAGTCTGAGGAGAGCTGAATTCATCATCTCTGTTGCCACCCATCCAGCACATCCCCTGTTTCCACTTCTGCCTTCTTGTTTGTGCTACCAGAGAGTCAAAACTTGCTCCTCTCACTTCAGGGACAGCTTTTTCCCCCTGGCCATAACATCAGTGAACAATCAGTGGCCTGAAGATAGTTGTGTAATCTAATTTATCTGTTAATTGCACTGAAAATCTTCAGCATATTTTAACTCATTTCAAAAATGTGTATTTTGCATAGATAACTACAACATGAATTACAGTTATGATATTACAGTTGATGGAGTATCATAAACATACCAAGGTAGAAACTTTCCAAAAACAGTAGTGATAGTTTACAGAGTGCTGTCTAGCGAGTCTTTGCTAGAGTAAAAAGCCCAGTTTCAGAGCTTTTGTTTTGTTTTATTAAACTTAAAGACCAAATTACTATAAGTACAAAAATCAAAACAACACAGTCAATACATCTTTCCTAAATATTAATATCTGAACGTTGAATACTTCAGAATCAACAATGTAACACCTCATATAGCTCAGTGAGCAATTTGACGAAAAAGCCCATTATGAGACAGGTTCTCATGGATTTCAAAAAATCAAATGAAAAATAAAAAAAGAGTCAAAAGCCCAGCAGGCCATTTTTGCAGAGAATCAATTAACTTTTCGCCATTATCTGAAAAAAGCTTTACACCATTCATTGTAGGGCACTGACTTTGAAAGTTTTAGCAGGCTTTTTGGTTTATATGTTATAGAATCACTAGGGGCCCACCCCTATCCTGGCAGAATCAGATATTACAATAAATGCTGGTTCTAAAATTCTTGCTTAGGATGGGAATATAAAAAGACCAGGTGGATAACATAATAAGTGCATAGGGAGTTGGTTTTTAAATCAAGTATCTGTATATCTTCACACTCCAGTAATCACTAACAGTTTGACTATGCAAATGATTCTTGCTATGTCTCTCATAAACCACTTTGCTCCACTCACTCAATCAGACATTAAGATTTAAACTTTTTTAAAATGTGTTTTTTTTCTGATTGATAGACCTGGATGATATGCCGAATTAGACTGTTGCCAATTAGAGCACAGAGAAGCTCAGTAATGTTCTGTACTGTTTACAGTGCCCTACCTCATTTTTGGCATTGATACCATTGCAGAATTTATTCACTCCCTCCAGAATAATACAACAGTGACAAGATGTGCAGGTAAACCAGAGTGCTTGTCAAAACCCACAAAAACTTGAAGGCAAGATGCATTGTCCACATTTGAACCATCAAGATGTAAAGAAGAAGCACTAAAATTCAGCATAGCTAAATAATACTTCTAAAAGAACACCCTTAATGGGTTTTACTACAAAAATACCAATAACCAGAAATGTGTCCTTTTCCAACAGCCAAATAATAGCATTTATTTCTCTAGTATCTTTTCATACAAACAATGTTGGTCAAAGGGCTTTACAAGATGTCAAAGAAGGAATTACACACAAAGAAAAACAAATTAAAATTAGGTAACGAAAAATAATGCATAAATAGTATACAAAAATAAATAATGCACACTTTACATAACACAGATATATAATTAAAAGAAAAATATATAATTAAAAAAAAATTAAAAATAGAATTGTTTTGTACATATACGTGTGACAATTTAATTCCCGGAAAAGCTGCATAGTGTCACCCGTGATGTAATTGGATCGAAATCACATGGGTAGTCATGTTTGAATGTGTTTGAACTAATATATACATAGATTGAAAGCTGATAGAGGAAGCTGTTAGTTAGCTATTGGGAAGGTAATACAGGGTGGTCCAGATCTAATTATGCAGATCCAGATTGTCTGGATGACTTTGATTTATGCGGGGACGATTCTAGTTCGGCGTGTAGACGATTCTTCATGTCGTCAGTTCACACACTTCTCGATAGTCTGGGATTTTTCGGGTGATTTTCTATGTAATAAACTATAAACTTATATCGTAATGAAAATTGCATAATTAGATCTGGACCACCCTATATATATCTGCATGTAAACTTTGACATAAAAATGGATAATCAAAATTTAGAGCAACGTACGAGTACTTATATTAAATTTTGTGTGAAAATTGGCAAATGTGTAACTGAAACGTTACAACTGTTTCAAGTGGCATATGGTGAAGATGTTATGAAAAAGTTGAATGTGTTTGAGTGGCATAAGTGGTTCAGAGATGGGCGAGAAGATGTGACGGATGACCCCAGAAGCAGACAGCCAAAATCAATGAGGGACGTTAATATTGAAAATGAGTTCCAGGCCTGCTTCTGGAAATGGGAACACCATTTAAGTCAGTGTATAGATGCACAAGGGGAGTACTCTGAAGGCGACAGTAGCCACTAGTGTACAGTTCCACATGTATATTTTTAAAGGTGCATTCCAGGAATTAAATTAAGAAATGGAAGAAGATGATCCACTATGGCAATCCCTAACGGGAGCAGCCGAAAGAAGAAGAAGATTCCAGGAATTAAATTGTCATACCTTGTGTATCTATATACATTTTTTCATCCATCCATCCATTATCCAACCCGCTATATCCTAACCACATGGTCACAGGGGTCTGCTGGAGCCAACCCAGCCAACACAGGGCGCAAGGCAGGAAACAAGCCCTGGGCAGGGCGCCAGCCCACCGCAGATATACATTTTATATATATATATATATATTCAAAGAAGAAAGACAGTACATTGGGAAATCCCATATAAAGAGTAGAAATATGACTTTTTTTTGACAAGTATCAACAGTAGGTTGCAGGTTCAGTGGTTGTCTAGCTATCCACATTGGTAAGTCCCATATTTTATGCTGAGCGCTCTGAACAGGGGTTATGTCAAACATGGATTCATTGATGGAGTACAATGTCTTTATTTATTAGTATTATTCACTTTTGTAATTAAAGTACTAATTGATTGATTTATGTCAAGATGAATGTAATTAATGATAATATCGCCCGGGGAGAATTTAGTGTGAAATCAATGTTCTGTTGTGTCATTAAACCTTTAAAATGTATTATTTGCAATGTGTCCAAGACCCCCTGCTTCCTAATGTCTACTTCATACTTGTCAGGAGCTAACTGCTTGTAGGTGCTAATCAATGCATCAGTTTGCATTGACTTGACCACTGTTTTCATGCCATGCTGATAACCTTGATGTGTGCCTTAATTTTTAATCACCTCATGGCTGATAAGAGCTGCTTTTGCTCCACAAAACAGTGTTGTGGCATTGTACACAGTTTTTTTACATTGTGCTAAAACATAATACTTGATGGTTACTATATAACATGTAGCACCACTGAATATGTAAAATTAAAAGCACAAATTATTAAACAAAGATTGACCAAATAAATGTTTCATTCAAAGAAAGATTCACAAGGCTTTACTTTTCAATGTAAAGGAGAAAGTGAGCAAACATAACTAACATTGTCAAGAATATTGTAAAAAAGATATTTCTCTTATGGCTCCAATTGGCATCAAACAGTTGATGTTGCACTGACTGCCCTGATAAAGAAATGAACTAAACTGGTGAGCTAAAGGCCTTTCTAGGACAAAATGAGCTTTGCCCCATTTTGTTAAATTTTCAGTGGCAGACAAGATCACCTCTGAAGAAAAGGACTGAGTTACAGACAACCAGCTGCAGCTACTCCCACCTACATTCAAAGAGGATTCCTTTGAATGACTAAACTATCTTGAAACTCTATAAATATTTGGTCAGCTTACTTTTTGAATTTCATTTGGTTTATTCTAAATCTCTGTTCATTCCCTGTGTTGTCACAGGGACATTTGCCCTCTGACATATATAAACACAGATCAGCCACAGCATTAATACCACTGACAAGTAAAGTGAATAATATCATCTTGTTACAATGGCACCTGTCCAGGGGTGGGATATATCAGGCAGCAAATGAACAGTCAGTTCTTGAAAGTTATGTGTCGGAATCTGGAAAAACGAGCAAGCTTAAGGTTCTAAGCAACTTTGACAAGGCCCAAATTGTGATGGCTATACTACTGGGGTCAGAGCATCTCCAAAATGGCTAATCTTCTGGAGTGTTCCCAGTATGCAATGGTTAGTATCCACTAAAAGTGGTACAAGGAAGGTCAACCAGTGAAATGGTAACAAGGTCATGGGTGTCCAAGGCTCATTAATGCATGTGGAGAGAAAAGGTTAGCCGTCTGGGCAAATCCCACAGAAGATCTAAAAGGTGTCAGAACACACCATAACAGCTTGCTGGGTATGGGGCTGTGTAGCCACAGACTGGTCAGAGTTCCCATGTTGGCCCCAGAAAATCACTGAAAGCATCACCATGTGTCAAAATTGTACCATGGAATAGTGGAAGGAGGTGGCCTGGTCTGCTGAATCATATTTTCTTTTAGATCATGTGAACGGCCACGAGTATGGCCTCTAAATTCTCCAAATCTGAATCCAGTCGAGCATCTGTGGGAAGAGCTAGAAAAACAAGTCCAATGCATAGAGGTCCCACCGCGCAACTTACAGGACTTAAAGGACCTGTTCTTGGCGGCATATACCACAGGACACCTTCAAAGATGTTGTGAACAGAGGGGGACCTACACAGTATCAGGTAGTTTTAATGTTGTGGCTGATCGGTATATATATATATATATTCTTTTCCCCCTTATTTTACACATTTAAACTCTACATTTTTTCACTTTTTTTTGCAATTATGTAGTACAGTGTGACACTTTGCTCGGACTCCAACATATAGTATAAAACCTTTTCAGTTCTCCAGTGAATTCTTCCATGAACTTTTTCTTGCCTAGTAAACTCCATCTAAATCTGTTGCTGACATTTGTTCAACATTTAGGGTTTTTTAAGTAAAGAAGAAGAAAAACATGATTTATTTCACTTACAGTAACTGTTTCTTAAAGATATGTTTTCTCTAAAAAAAGCTTTGATATCCTCATGTACTTACATATTTGCTGTATCAATTTGTGCAACTTTTTGTGACTCTCAGCTCCAGTATATGACTGTCAGGATTTGATAGTTCTTCGTGTTTTATTGTTTTTGTTCATTCCTTTCAGAATTTGCTGAAGAAAAAATGTCACTCTTAATAGAAACAACACTATTTTGAACTCTTCTAAACTATTTTTATAGGCATAATTTAAATGGGTGCCCTCTTTATCCAACCACAATTACTTGCAGGTATTAAACTGGAAATAGGGGAAAGTTCAATGTATGAGCAAAGCTATACTTTACATATTAAAGTTAACTGCAGTGGTGGCTTATTTTGGTAATAATGCTGACAAAATGGAGTCTAAAGTAGGATAACATTTTAAGATCTTCTTAAAGGCTATATATTAAATGACCTTTCCACAGAGTGAATATGCTTGAGTATCTTTAGTTCGTAGTCCACACCTTCACACCTCCACTCCTTACTCATTTGTTATCATGTATTGCTTAATTTTAGTTCAACTATAATTTAAATTGTCAGTCATCTCTTTCTTGCCATTCTCTTATTTTTCAAGATTTGGCTTTATAACTTCATAAATGTATCTGTTTAGTTTACATAATGTTAATTATATTGAGCAATTGTATTGAAACTTTTTAGTGAGCTGATCTCTGGCCCTGGAATAAGCAGGTTAAGGAAATTAACCCAGCTTACAGCACCAATCAAAATTCATGTAGAAAATGAACATCTGAAGGTTGGTGGTTCCTTACAATTAGCAAAATCAATGTCTGGTTAATCTAAGCCAGTTGGATTCTATTCCAAATAGTTAGTTTAGCCTAACATCTAATTGAATTGGTCTCTACTGGTGTGTACTAAACAATATTTTTTTTTGCAATTTACTATTCAATTTTTGGAGGTTGTATGGATTTATCTGATGGAAAGTACTAATTGTCATGTTTTCTGTTGTTTTATTGTTGCATATAAATTTGACACCTTACCAGTTTTAGTAAATATTCCAAGTATTGCAAGATATCTACCAATAGAATACACAACTCTTACATAATCATGAATATCACAATGTGTTTCTAGAATGCTATGACTGTAAAATGTTATTGTTAAACCATATTACAGTATATGCTGCTGATTATTTTCATAAAAACTAGGGGGCTTTGCCCCCTGCTTGCTTCGCTCGCCAACCCCTTTCCCCAACATTAGCGGTACATTACGTTGTGAACCGGGGGCCTGAACGCACCCCTTAGGAGATGCGGTCACTCCTCTGAAAACCCCTATTAAACGGTGATACAATGGAAAACAAAAAGTTTTTTTTTTTACCTCCTATTTGCTCAATCAGCTGCTGGCCCTGCCATGTGATCTGCATTTTGAACGTTGAAAAGCCTGTACAGTATCTGTTCTTTTGTCTCATTGCCTTGTCTCTCTTCTCCCCAAGACATCCTCAAACACTATTCGATCTCTTTTTGCTTTTCCTACTTCCATTATCTCTAACCTGCTCTGCATGTGTATCACGCCAATGTTTTTGAATTCTTCGACGTTCTACTTTGTCTTTTTACAGGCCGGGGCATGGATAAATCTCTTGGCACAAATTACTTTCTTTATTTTTAGAATTTGCACATAGATTACTTTTGTTCTATTTTGTATTCTTTTCTTTCCAACGCTTTTGGGTCTCTTTTCGACGTGCTGCTCTTTCTTCTTCGCTTAGTCGTTGACGTGTCATCTAGAACATATAAAATTTTTAAGAGCTGAGAGCACAAGAAGTGTGTCTGCCAAAAGCATTTCAACAACTGAGAGTTTAGATGACCGTTCTTATTTGAAAATGGTTGTAAGTAGGGTGTGACTTGCAAAAGTCACCGTCTCAAGGGACTTGCTTCCAAAGGTTGTAAGTATGACATGACTTGACTGTCTCGCGGGACGTGAAAGTTGCTGTCTCTCTTCAAAAGATCTTTGTTCAAAAGATCTTAGTAAAAAACATCTGGTCTCCTCTTAAGATTTTTTTTTTATAATAGAGAGAACTAATGATAATACTGACATTTTATTATCCAAAGTGTCAGCATTTAAGAATTTATTTTTTAAAGAAATGTTGCTCATACATTTGGTACTTTTTACATGTTTGCTAATATAACAAAAATATTACCATATGTCACTTCTCTGTGCAGTTTTCTAAAGAGATCAGTAGTAAAAAAAAGTTATTATAAAAAATCCATTCATGTAACTGTCACACTAATTACTAATTTTTTCCTTTGTGTTCTATCTCTTTTAGGTTCAGCCCCCTTTCTGTACCCCTGACAACCACCGATACTGGGAGACAGACTGTGGAAATTATGCTGGAGCACTCATGTACTTTTGCTCCTTTTATGTTATAATTGCTTACATAATGCTCAACTTACTTGTAGGTAAGCAGATAAAATGTTGCATTTGGGATTTCCTATGAGTTAAATGATGATCTTCCATGAAATGATCTGTGTATCTGAAGGGCGGAATGACACAGTCCTCAAAGTTTATTGCAGGTATTGAAGGTGCCTCTTGGTTGGGTGAAATAATGTTAGTAAAGAACTCATATGGGTCATCACGTGCTACTGTGTTGCTCCCACTTTTAAACTTTATTATACCACTTAGTTTCAGCCTACACAGTACTTCTTACAGACACTTTCTCCACCCAGCTTAATCTAGATAGAGGGACTCCCAACACCTGTTTTTGCAGGGAAGAGCCATACTTTAGAAGTCCTCACACTATAAAAGATGATGACACAAAGTCAAAGCATTCATGTTTGTAGTCTGTGATTCCATAAGGATACTGATGTTAGATTGATGGCTGTTTTGAAGGCAGCATAGCTGGCATGTATTCAAGGTGTTGTGTTGCCTTTGGTGTGTTCTCCTTGTTCTTGACACAGAATATATGGATTACTGCCCAAAGGTTGACAATAAGCTTGGTTTCAGTATTGAAAACTCTTGTTGTTGCCAAATGCTAGACATAAATATATTTTAGAAAATGATAGACTATTTTCACTAATGATAAGCACAACTTCCAAAATGTGTAAAGTGCCCACATTATACATAATCCTGATCAACGAAGCAGGGATTTAGAAATGTTTAGTTGAGTGATTGAATTTGCTCACAATAATGTTGGGTGTAACACGCATTTTCTCATATGTCTTATTTTAAAATAGAGAGCAGTCTGAAATTTACTTGAGAAAAGTGCCCACAGTGGCATACTTTTCAAACCAAAACTGAGTGATATGTGTTGGGTGATCTTAGTTTTTTTGATTAGTTTTAAATAGCCTGTTATCAGTCTGTTAAGTGAGCTGGAGTCCAGGTAGTATGCGTTGTCATGTGCCAAGTATTACTCTAGTATCACCACTATCTCACTTCTTCGTCTGCGAGTCATCTTCTGTCTGTAAGGTTTACTTTCTTAAGCATTCAGCATATATTCAACTGCCTAAGCACAACAAACTTTCCCTTAACAGCTCAGTTATCCAGTTTCCTGGATGCAGAACCTCTCTTTCACCATACAATAGGATACTAAGAACTACTGCTCTTCTTTTGCTGAAGGTGTATTTCACCAAGCGAAGCTCAATGATAATCTCTCACTCATGTTTTTAAACTCAAAATAGCTAGGGTATCCAAATATAATGGCAAGAAAATTGGTTTGTTTTGCTCAAGACGTCCCCTTTTGGGAGACAAACAATAAGGGTAGCAAGATTGTTTTCTGTTCTTTGTGTTCTGTGATTACAAATGTTAGTTCATGGACTAACATAAAAAATGAAGTTAGCTCATTACTCTATAACAATAAACCTAAATATTTCTGGTTTCCAAGAAATCTCTCGTATTGTTAGAAACTTTCTCAAACAGTGGGTTCAACATCCTTAAAGATTTATAGATATTACTAGTCACACATCAAGCACTGAATACTGGTTTAATAATGTATCCATATTTTATTTTAATTGGGGTTTAGAAGTAAGTCAAACTTAAAATATATATTATAACAGTAAAACGTTTTTTTTTTCCTTTTGGAAGTGTATGACATATAAGGTTGAAGTAAATGGTGGTACATCCTCACCTATGCCCTGTTTATGTTTCAAAATAGCAAATAACTGTAAATTAAATGTATAAAAAGTCAAAATAAATCTACACTCTTATAACTTTTACTATCTTGAGCCTCTTTTATGTTTATGTTCAATCCATCAATTTAGAGAATCCACATAATAATTTAAATAAGTGACCAGCATGATGGCAGACAGCAGACAGGTTATATTCTGGCCTGGCAAATGTCATTTTTCTGTGAATACTCAATTAATCTCACCTGCCAAAGAGCTGTCTGTTACATTAATTGGTGACAAAACCATCCTTTTATATGTGACTGTGGGTGTGGCCATGAGTGTGTCCTGCAGTGTAGTACCCTTTCCAGCATTGTTTCTTGCCTTGTGTCCAAACTCAGATTCAAGAGGGTTCAGAAAATATTTGCATAGATGGTATGCTTATTAAATCTGTTTAAAATCTAAGTCAGGTTTATTGTCATATATACATAGTACAGTGAAATTTGTATGTCTCCGCAGAACAAACTAAAACAAATAAATAAATAAAACATATACTTACCATGCAATATACTAATATACATTGTATACAATTATATATACTATACAAACAGCTTTATTAATAACATATAAAACTTGCTATAATGCATGCTGTTTAGTTTCTTAATTTCTGAAAAATTACATTTTCAGAAAGTTTTTATTTTTATAGCAAATTCATAATTTCCCCTTGGGATTAATAAAGTATCTATCTATCTATCTATCTATCTATCTATCTATCTATCTATCTATCTATCTATCTATCTATCACTTTCAACTATTATTTATATTGTAGTATTTGAATTGTTATGATAGACTATATAGCAACCTTATGGCCCCTGGGTAGAAGCTATCCCTGAATCTACTGCTGCGACTGCTGGCGGTCTTATACCATTTGCCTTAAGGTAGAAGTAAGAAAATGGCTTTTCAGGGTCGCTGAGCTCTTTAATAATATTGCTTGCCATTCTAAGGCAGCCAGTAATGTACATGTCCTGAGCAGAAAAACATTTTGTGCCCATAATATTCTAATATATGCCACTTTCGCCATCTTTTCTACAGGGCTTTATGTTGTTATGCCAAGCAGGTGCCATACCAGGATGTGATCTACCCAGGGATGGAAGACTGCTTATTGTCATTATCAAAATCCAAAAAATATATTGCAGCTGAAACAAGCAAGAATAATTTATTCAGTAAATAAATACAAACATGTAAGAATTGACCTGAACCCTGTTTAGGTTAAAGTTGCTGATGTGAGTGACAAAGCAAGAAACATCTATCACTGAACCAGTAGTGGAATCGAGTATAGTGAATTCATTTAGTAAAAGCTATTCAAAAATATTGTGTGTCAAATTATTTTTACTTAAAGTCAAACAGTTTATTTTTATTTTTTATTTTTTTAGCAATCATTGTGGAGAACTTCTCGTTGTTTTACTCTACTGAAGAAGACCAGCTGCTTAGTTACAACGATCTGAGGCATTTTCAGATTATTTGGAATATGGTGGATGACAAAAGAGAGGTAAAATATTTTCATTTAGTTAACCTGACAATCATTTTTTAACATCACTATGAATATGAAACTTATATATTTAAGAATTTCATTAATCAAATTTAAGCACTGTCTAACATAACCTTATTTAATTTGGGTTTTTTTTGTTTGTTTTTATAAGCAATTACATGTAGTATAAGTGAATTTATTTATTAAGGAAATTATGTTCATGTTCACTATGAATTTGCTATAAAAATAAAAACTTTCTGAAAATGTAATTTTTCAGAAATTAAGAAACTAAACAGCATGCATTGCAGAAAGTTTTGCATGTTATTAATAAAACTCGGACCGTACATTTCACACCTAGGCCTTCAGTAGTGCTCCGTCTGAATCAGCCCGCCCCTCAAAAACTAATTTCTGGTTATAAAAACCATCTTAATATGCAGAAATACAGTATAAAGAGCCATTGCATCGCAGATAGATAACTCCTGTAGCCGCAATAAATGCCTTTATTGAATAGACAAACCAGGGGTGAACAAGTTCCTTTCTACTGCAGCTACAGCTGCGACACACATAAAAAACATCAATAATAACTCATAAACTTGCAATATTATTTAGGAAAACCGCAACATTTTACTCACCAAAAATTCGGATTATTTGTAAACAAAATCCATCATCCTCTCTTTCCTCAAAAACAGTTCAATTACTCTGTCGTACGGATTATCCGTGCGCTTCAGTTCCATCAAAAAGTCCCTTTCTATCGCCATCGAAGCTAATGCTGAAAGTTGAACCTGCCCTGTCATATTTCTGGCATAAGTTTTAATTCGCTTTAGGGCTGAAAATGTCCGCTCGACAGAAGCAGTGGACACGGGAATGGTCACCGCCAAACATAACAATGTGTACAGCTGCCCCATACTCTTATTCAGATTTTTCTGATGAAGGAAGTCAAGGAGATCAGTGGGAGATTTTCCTGCAAAATCATCCATGGCATACATTACAGTCAGTTCTGTTTTTAGCCGAGACAGATCAAAAAGTGCTCCGTGGCTCTGTGTTAAACTGGAGAAAGCTGCATGCGTGAAATTTTTCTTGTACTGTATTCCCAAAACTTCTGGGGGTCGAGGAGCGTGACAACCATCAGTTTTTTGTAGTCTTGAAATCTGGTCTGTGTCTGGCAAATAATATTGTCCAGAAGTCTACTATGGAGTTGGCCGTAGTGCACCCGATGATCTTGAGCTTGACCTCTTCGTGCACTGGAGCGCCTGCGGTGCGTTCAGTGGCCTCGTAGAGTTCCTCTATCGGCTTCTATTTTGCTCAACGGTGTCACAGAATTCCTTTACCCTAGCCAGACAAAGCTGCACATCCAGTTTTTTGTCCTGTAGTATTGAAAAGAGCACGTCTAAATATTCAAAAATGCCATTGAATGTGTGAAGCAAAAAACAAAACTCAAAATCATCCAGACGTGCTCAGCACAGCGCACTGTGTCCTCATCATACTCGTTATGATGCTCCAGAATGTGATGAAACAGTTCCTTTAGAGCATCTCTCTTCTCAAAGACCGTATTGAGGACTCTGGATGTGTACTGCCACCGTGTTGGTGCCACACGAGGGAGACGCTGCTGGCAGATTTCGTCCAGAAGTTGCGTGCGCCGAGGCGATCTAGAAAAAAATGCAGCAAGGCCATTGAAGTGGCCGAAAAAGATCTTGCATTCTTTAAGCTTTGAGGCCCCTTGAGTCAGTACTAAAGCCAATGTGCATAGCAGTGTATGAATAAAGCCAAAGGTGCTCTCTCTTTAACATTTAGCCTGCACCCCATTTGATCCAGAAGACATGACCGTTGCGCCTTCAAAACACTGTGCCACAACTTAACCCAGACATTCATTTTCCAACAAAAATCTAATGATAAGACCTGCAATGTCATCGGCTCGCTTCCCACTGGTAACATCTTCAAATCTGACAAATCACTTCTTGACACCTGTGCCCGTTACGTAACGCAAGACCAGCTGCACTGCGTTATTTGCGTCTGTCGTCTCATCCACCATAATAAAGGGGAACGGTGCTTTTTTAATGTCACTTCTTATCTCTTCTCCCATCACTTCAGCAATAGCAGTGATCAGGTCGTTTTGTATTTTGCCCGACGTCCCTCTAAATACTTTATTGGTGGACAGGTGGTAATGTAAATCCGTGTTGCTCTTAGCAATGAGAGAAAGACGCTCCACATAGTTCCCTCTGTTATTGGATCTCGCACTTTCATCGAGTCCCCGAAATGAAAGTTCCTGTTTGCCCAAAAAAATGACACAGTCTGTCAGTCTTTTTAAGATTTCTCTGTTTTTCTTCACCTTTTTGTTGTGCGGCTCCGTTTCCCTGCACACTTGCTCGTTCAGCTGTAGATCCACTCTGGTTTCCCCAAAAGTTTTGGAAAGCACCGTTGCTTGTAAGTGTCCGGCAGTGCTTTGATGTCTCGTTTATGCCTTGGTTAGGCAAGTCAAATTTTCAAACCCAGTGTGGCTCCAAACACCATGTTGATCAGTGGCAAATAAGAAGCACTCCCAGCAATACAATTTGCAGTGTTCCTCGGACCCTGTGAGCCAGGGGTACCGCTCGTAGTTGGTAACCTGAAAATGGCGGATAAGTCCTCTTCCTGGTTGTGACAGGCTAGATAGCTTCGGAGATGTCCGACCTTTCTTAACAATGTCCAGCTTTTCTTGAAAAGTCCGTCTTGAAAATGGCCTTGAAAGTAAATCTGCCACCAAATCTATTTCTTCTCCTCCTTCAGCCATTGTGGGGTGACAAAATAGCTATTACATCATCCTATCCAATAGGTCTGAATATGGTGATGTTGCCGTACGCCTGCTAGAGGGCCCTACTGACACCAACTCAAAATCTGATTGGTTGAAGCAACAGTTTAATCAACATTTATTTTGTGTTAGAGGGCCTGCAGAACAGATTGTGAAGGACTCCGGGCAGACTTCTTTGACTTTTATTCTGCCTGGCAACAAATGATGGCTGAAATGTGATTGGTTAAATGCTTTAATATGAAAATACATGTCTAGAAGCAGCACAACCATCGGAAAAGCTATGAAAGGAAGCGGAAAGACTATTTGGAATTATTTAATAAGTATTCATGGACAAAATATAATTAACATCAGTTTGTGATTCAGACATTTTTTTAGGCCAGCAGAGAAGGCCTTGCAGGCCCTGACGGCCCACCACTGATAAAACTGTAGTCTTCAGGGTTTTATAAACTTTCTTACATAATTGCTTCTGAAGGAATAATATATAAACACTAATTTTATACAGCTTTAAAAATGCACTCAATATGACTAGTGTAAATATTTTTTCTCTTTCATAATGGTTAACTAATAAATCAAACTTGTGTAATAAGCTCTTTTTTGCATAAATTGGTAGAAAAGTTAATCAATCAATCAATCAATCAACAAATAAATAAATAAATATACAGACACACTTTGGTGTGAACACAAGCAGGAAAATTTCAAAAGAAAGAAAAGTTCTAACTTGACTGTTACAATCACAGTGAGATATGTGTTTTAGCTTAGCTGGTGTTCTTAAATGCTCATTTTAGTGAGAATGGGTATTTTTTATGTATGTGCCTTGAGATAAATTGATTCATTTTCAGACAGCCAGGCTCCTGCAAATCTGAATTTTGAAAAACAAATCAAAAATGTTTGATGGAAAACTTAATTTGTCTTCATTTGCAATTTTGAAAATGTGAAATGAATATCAAACTTTTTAATGAGATCACAAATTCTTGCGTTTCACTTTTGCTTTTTATGACATACTGATCTACATTAAAGTTTGTCAAAACATAGATGTTGATGTTTACATATTGTAACCTAATGAGATTACATTAATGTTTGATAATTGGTCATTCATCTGAACATACAGTATAAGTTCTTCAAGGGTCCTGCTGTTTAAATGACACAGCTTTTGAAGTTCAAATGCTTTTCTACTAGAAATAATTATAACTAACAATACAGCACAGAGTGTTGCGTGGTAGAAAATGGACTGTCATCTGTTCATTTGTGGGCTGGCAATTTATATTGTAATTTTCAAGTTTCAAAAGGTTTATAAATTATTTAGGCTTCACCATTTAAAAACAAAAATGAAAGAAGCATGTTAAGCAGAAATTGTTAAAGGTTTATTGTTGAAAAATTGCTAAAAGCAATTAAATATGAATCTGTATTTTATAGCTGCGCATTTTCTGAGGAGAAGCTGGTATTGATGTCCATTGCATAGCTTTTAACCAAGCCTTTAATTTTAGTATGTTAGTAAGTAATCCATGTTCAGTGCTATTTATGTCATTTTTAATATTGTTCTAGGGTGTTATACCAACATCCCGAGTGAAATTTCTTCTCAGGCTGCTACGAGGCAGACTGGAAGTTGATCTAGATAAGGATAAGCTCTTATTTAAGCATATGTGCTATGAAATGGAAAGACTACATAATGGAGGGGATGTTACATTCCATGATGTCCTAAGGTAAGGAAGTACTGTTTTTGATTAACTTTAGGTTTGTGGTGAGAACAATGAAAACTTTGTGTTAAATTACAAGAACTGTACCCAAAATTGTTTCTTGACCTTGCATGTAAGTGAAGCTTTCTGCTTTTTTATTTTTATTTTCAAATCTTATGATGCTCTCAGGTCACACCTTTAATCGTCTCCATCACCCCATGTCTAATTTGCAGTTACCAAGCAATGATAAAGACCAAGGTCCAACCTGTCACCCAAATCCCCAGGGTATTCTATAGTATTACATCATATTGTGCTCAGATGTCTAACAAGAAGACTTGATATTAGGATTCTAAGGCTCCAGGTATGTCTGGTGTCTATCCCATGCGTAGAAGTAATGCCTTGCCAATTTAGTAGTGGCACAAAGTGGCACATTAGGATACCAAGCAGAAAAACAGAATACAGAAGAGTCAACAGTTTGTATGTATTTCTATGGTTGTATGCTTTTACAAATGTCTAACTGGCAAATATGCAAAAAAGTATAGCTGATCAGCATTTCTTATTAGGATAAGTAAGACTAAAATTTTGAGCCTAGATTTTCAAAGCTGACACTGATAGGACATCTCTTTCACAAGCAAGGCAGATCATTCCACAGCAATTGCTGACCCTGTAACTGAGACCTGACCTCCCACTTTTTTCTTAATCCTTGAAACCTATCTTTAGTATTCCAGCATCTCAACATTTTACTGTACGCTTATGTTTGCATGTAATGGTTAGCTTGGATAAGTAACTAGGGTCTAGGTTAAAGCTTTACTTATAGGATTAAGCATTTTGAAATCGGTCTAAAACTTAACTGGAATATCAGGAGTTATATGGTTGTACTGCACTTCCTGAACTGAACTGAAAACCATAAACAGAACAGTTTGAATAGCCTATGTATAATGAATCACTGTAGTCAATACTACTAAAAATAAAAGTGGGAATTAGTTTTCAGTATTCTCAATATTTAGAGGACATCTATTTGTCTACTTTTAAGTTGGGTGAAAAGCATATTGTAGGTATTATTGTAATGTGTGTTTTAAAAGACAGAATGGTCTAAAAGAAAATACTGAGGTTGATTGATTAAAATGCATGTGCAGATCAGATGAGTAATAAAGAAAAAGGACTATCACTTTGTATTATTCCTTCCAATTTATGATACGTCTCTTTTTTGGCTTTTAAAGACAAGTGGTTATCATTCTTCCATCATTTAGTCTAAAAAAGGTGTAGCTTAGTATCATATGCATATGCATAAAAATGAATGTTATGTTTTCTAATGATATCTCCCAGAGGCAGCATGTAAAATGAGAACAGTAATAGTCTGAGTACTGAACCTTACATGACACCATATGTAACTTCAGAACATAATGACACAGTACTGTTATCACATTTCTGTACATACTTAAATTGATATGATAAATATGACCTGAGTGCACATAGACAGTGCCTGACAGCCCAAAGATATTTTTAAAATGATAATGTAGAATAGAGGTGGCAATACCGTCTAAATAGCTGTGTTTAAATATAACAGTGTAATAATACATGTAACATTTCCTACATCAGAAGATATTAATATTTCATATCATATTGTCTCTCTGAACAAAGGTTAATGCTATTTGTGTACTATGACCATTGCAAATAACAAACCAGAATTTCCCAAGTAAATTGTAAAGCATATAAAACTAAACCTACATGACGACTACTTTTTCAAGTAGTTACACATCTGCCCCTTTTTACAACGTAAAAGAAAAGGTACATTTCAAATAGGTTTTTAATTATTAATCATATTTTGGTTCAGCTCTGATTTTTCACAGCAACAGTCTAATAGCTAACATTTTTTCAAGCATTAGGGAGTGAGTTAATCAATAATGATCTATTAACAATGTTAAGAATGGATGCTGCCACAACAGTAATTGAACTTTTCACTAGTTGAGACTGAATGTAAGGAACAGGTAGTAAGTTTCATTTTAGACATTACAGTTAAGATTTCCTTTCCTGACATTAAAATTACTAAGCTGGTATATGCAACGGCAGATAGGGATTTTATTCTGTAATATCTCCTTTGTGAGATAAGTCTTATCTATTTTATCATTAAAGGATTTAATATAATCTGTATTGCTAATAATTGTAGAGCTATCCCATTTGTCAAATTAGCAAGTGCGCTAAAAAGTACTTGAAGATTCTTTCTTTTTCATCTATTAGTCAAACATAGTATTCACAGTAGACCAGGCAAAGAGCTTTTTTTATATCTTTTAACACTGTTTCTGTCCATGCTGTTCATAAGACCTCTAAGTTTTATTGTTTAAAGCTATCCTCTTATTGTCAGAATTTGGCTTTTCATTATTTTTGGCTTTAAATAATGAATAATCTTATGGCTTCAATATTTAAGGAGATTAGTGGGAACATTAAGCAAGCTAAACCTGAACCTATAATTTAGTAAAAGCCCACTGACCCAATTGTCACATACCAATTTGTGTAATATTCCAAAAAAACAAATCAGTTGTGGCTGGTAAGTAACACACTCCTTTGTGTAGAGAATCAACGACTACCCTTATCCAAACATTTAGATTTTTAAGCTACTGTTTCTCAAAAATGATTTAAATATATGCATAATTCTCTTTCATAAAGTTCTGTATGAATAACAAAAGAGAGTGCATACCGAGTATTGTCCATGATTTTAAGAAAACCATTTTTAATTTGCCAAAATAAGGCAAAAGGAGAAAAACAACATTGTGTTATTAAATTATTATAAAAAGACTTGAGGTAACAGCAGCAGTGTGTCTCCAACAAAGATGTCTTTAAAATGATATTGACTTCCTATTTACATCAGAGTTTGTAGAAGAGAACTGGCAGACCTGGCCCAGGTGTTCTTTATGGAGATAGTGTGCGCTGCTAAGGTGGCACGATAGGAGACTCCAGGCAAGACATTTTAAGATAGCTGAGTCAAAGTCAGACGTAGGTGTAAGGCAAAGGGTGAATCAACCCCTGAATTGCAAGTGTTAAACCATTTTCAGATCCTTTAAGAGCTGGGTGGTGTCTCTGAAAACTCTGAGGTGGTAGGCAAACATTAGGTCCTCCATTTGGCCACCTTAAAATAAGTCCTCAGAAAGACAGAGGTTGTGATAATGAGAGATTCAATTATTAGGCGGATTGAAACACGTATTTGCTGCGGTGACAGAGTGTTTTGAACAATATGTTGCATTCCAGGTGCACATGCAGGAGACCTCCCTGGAAGGATGGAAATGCTCTGGGCCAGAGCAGGAGTGGATCCATTTGTCATTCTCCATATTAAAATACATGAAATACATAAGATCATGCTGTCAGTTCTACAGTCTAACTTTAAAGAGTTAGGTACCAGGCTATGAATCAGAACTGACAAGGCTTAACATGTGGCTTAAATCTTGGTGTAGGACAGAAGTGCATAGGTTTATGGGGCATTGAGACTCCTTTTGGATCAAATGGGACAAGTTCCATCACAAAAGATTACATTTGAACTGGAGGGGCACAAATTTATTGGAGGGGCATATGAGTAGGTTAGTTGAGGATTGTTTCAACTTGGGAATATGGGGGTTGGGAGTGTAGGACAAGACAGGTTTTGAATTGTACATGAAGGGATGAAAAATGGTGTTAAAAATAAGTTACACATTAAAAATAGCGTGCCCTAATGCTGGAAGTATCAAAAATGAAAAAAGTGAGTTGGAGTTGTATGTAGCTGAGCATAACTGCGATATTATAGCAATAACAGAAACCTGGTTAAATAACAAAGATGGGGATGAGTTTAACATAGAGGGATACACATCGTTAGACAAAACAGAAAAGGATTAGGGTGACATTTATGTAAAGTAAAATTTAAATTCAAGTCTGCAGTTGAATGATAAGCCACATCTTAGTGAGGAAGTCTGGATTTGTTTGGAAAGTAGTAGGAAAAGAGGTCTTGTTTTAGAAATGTGCTTTAGACCCCCCCATGCAGATTCTAATTTTAATGTGCATCTTTCTAATAATATTAAAAAGGCAGGTTTACAGGAGGACATTATAGTCATGGGTAACTTTAACTACCTGAAAAATGTGGTAGACGGCCAAGGAGCTTGCCCAGCTGGGACGCCCCTATAATGGAAGGACCAGGGGAGAGAGCATATTCAGGGCATTGCCTTCCCTGGAATGCTAGAGGGCAGCCCCCCTGGCTTGCAGTTGGGTTAAAAGTTTTGGAGCATGGAAGCTCAACCCTGCTGGGGCTCGTTGTATCCAGTAGGGGTCGTTAGCACCCTTGTTGGAATGAGTTCTTTTGTAATTGTGGCGTGTTACATAACCCAAATCTATATAGATATGATATTAAAAGGCGATACCCCTCCCTTAGTGATACGGCAGTAAGAAATCACATAGGAAACATAACTTAGATTTCTTTAATGACGGCTTACGCTGCATAATAGATGAAGGAAGCCAATGGCAAGAACCCAGTTCAGGAGTGGGCCCTGATGTGTAGAGTCTGCCATTTTCGTTGCTGCATTGGAAGGATTTTCAGGATCGGATGACGTTATCTCCCATCCATCTGTTGGCTTCAAAGGTGTGCCAGGCAATGTTCCAAGGCTTTACACTCTTTCATCATGTGCAGGCCCGCACTTAGGTGAATCATGCCATCCCAAACAAAGCAAAGAGGATCCAATTTCATGCTGAATTTGACACACAAAAATAGTATACAATGGCCCTCAGTGTTACTGCACATTTCACAGTTGTCCCTAACTTGCTTGCCTAGCAGTTCTTATATTGTGAACTGCTGGGCTAAATCTGGCTCTGTGTCATCTGTGCATATGAGTAGAAAAAGGCAGATTTATAAAATATATTTGCACAGAGCACAGTGACGTATTAGACTTATGTTACACTCGTGGCCACCACCAGGGGGCACCTGGACAATTGCTGAGCCCTTTGGTGCAGCACCTCTGCCCCACCCGGAGGTGCTGCCAGAAGAAGGCCATCGAGCACCTGGAGCAATTCCAGATGCCATATAAAAGGCCACCAGTACTCCAGGAGCCAGAGTTGGGAGGTGGAGGACAAAGCTTGCGGGTGGAGGAGTGGAGGTGGACAAGAGACAGAGCAGACAAACAAGAAGAAGAAAGAGACTTTGTATTGGAGCATATTGTACTGTACTGTATAAGGTGGGAAATAAGGGAAAAACATTTCCCACACTTAATAAAGGTGTGTTGTGTGCTTTACTTGGTCTCAGTGTCTGTTGTGTCCTGGGTTTGGGGAGCTGTACACCCCCTTGTGTCCACAGTATAAACTGGGCTAAGCTTACATATAGCAGAGTACAATAATCAACCACTGTTTTTTAAACACATTATGTTAAAGCACCAACACGGGGAAAAGCTTGTCTAGATTTAGCATTTTGTAATTTTCAGGATAGAACTGAGGGTGTAGATGTGACTGGACCAGTAGGGTGAAGTGACCATAATATAATACAGTTCTCAGTGTTTTTGGTAAAGTGCAGAGGCAAAGACTAAAATTTTTAAGTTTAACTTCAGTAAGGGAATTTTTGAGTAGATTCACCAAAGACTTAAAGGGATAAACTGGGATAAGCTTTTAAGTGTGGAGACAGCTGAGGAGCAGTCAAACAGGTTTAAAAAATGCGTAATGTAATATAGGACAAGTACATCTCAAAATATGAAATTAGTAGAAAATAAAAAAAGTCCACAGTCGGTGAATAAAGAGTTTAAAAAGAAGTTAAGAGTTATAAGACTAATAACTTTAATGCTAATTGTAGGGCATATGAGAGCATGAAGGCAACCATTAAGACGGATATTAAGAAACCTAAAATGCAGTTAGAGTGGCAAAAGATGACCTAAAGAGAGTCTTTCAGTATTTTAGTAGTAAAATAACAGTCAAGGAGGTGGTGAAGTGTATTTGGAATAGTAAAGGGGAATTAAAATGTAAAGACAAATCACTAAGAACAGATAATATTTATCCTCAAGATCTTAAGGAGGTAGGTGAATACATATATAAACCCTTGATGTACTGTATATTTTTACGAAGTTACTGCGCACTGAGGAAGTTCTGAAGTAGTGGAAAATATTATCCCATTTTATAAAAAGGGTGATTGGGCTGATCCAAGAAACTATACTGTAGGCCCGTAAGCATAACAAGCCATCCATCCATTATCCACCGCTTATCCGAGGTTGGGTCGCAGGGGCAGCAGCCTAAGCATGGAAGCCCAGACTTCACTCTCCTCGGCCGCCTCCTCCAGCTCCTCTGGGAGGACCCCAAGGCATTCCAAGGCCAGCCGGGAGATATAATCCCTCCGGTGTGTCCTGGGTCTGCCCCGTGGCTTTCTCCCAGTGGGGCATGCCCAGAACACCTCCCCATTGAGGCATCCAGGTGGCATCCTAACCAGATGCCCAAACCCCTCAACTCAACTGACTCCTCTCAATGCGGAGGTGCAGCGACTCTACTCCAAGTCTCTCCCGGATAACTGAACTCCTCACCCTATCTTTAAGGGAAAGTCCAGCCACCATGCGGAGAAAACTCATTTCGGCCGCTTGTATCCCTTGATCTTGCTCTTTCGGTCACTACCCAAAGCTCTTGGCCATAGATGAGGGTAGGAACGTAGATTGACTGGTAAATTGACAGCCTCGCCTTTTGGCTCAGCTCTCTCTTCACCACGACGGACTGTTGCAGAGCCCGCATTACTGCAGATGCTGCACTGATCCGTATGTCAACCTCCCACTCCATTCTTCCCTCACTCTTGAACAAGACCCCGAGATACTTGAACTCCTCCACTTGAGGCAGTAATGTGTTCCCAACCTGGAGAGCGCATTCCACCCTTTTCCAGCTGAGAACCATGGCCTCGGATTTAGAGGTGCTGACTTTCATCCTGGCCACTTCACACTCGGCTGCAAACCACTTCAGTGAGAGCTGGAGGTCACTGTCCGATGAAGCCAACAGAACCACGTCATCCGCAAATAGCAGAGACGAGATTCTGAGGTCACCACACCAGACCCCCTCTACTCCTTGGCTAGAAATTTTGTCCATATGACTTATGAACAGAATCGGTGACAAAGGGCAGCCCTGGCGGAGTCCAACCTCAACAGGAAACAAGTCTTGACTTATTACGGGCAATGCGGACCAAGCTCCTGTTCCTCCTGTACAGGGACTGAATGGCTCATAACAACGAGCCTTGTGCCTTGTACTCTTGGAGCACATCCTACAGGATGCTTCGAGGGACACGGTCGAATCCCTCCTCCAAATCCACAAAACACATGTGAACTGGTTGGGCAAACTCCCATGCCTCCTCCAGGATCCTGGCCAGGGTGTAGAGCTGGTCCAGTGTTCCACGGCCAGGATGGAATCCGCATTGTTCTTCTTGAATCTGAGACTCGACCATCAACCGAGCTGTCTTCTCCAGCACCCCTAAATAGACCTTACCGGGGAGGCTGAGGAGTGTGATCCCCCTATAGTTGGAGCACATCCTCCAGTTACCCTTCTTAAAAAGGGGGACCACCATCCCGGTTTGCCAATCCAAAGGCACTGCCCCCAATGTCCATGCGATGTTGCAGAGACGTGTCAACCAGGACAGCCCCACAACATCCAGAGCCTTGAGGAACCCAGGGTGAACCTCGTCCACTTCGGAGCTTTTTAACTACTTCAGTGACCTCGGCCCCTGTTATGGACTAGCACCCCCAGGAGTACTCTGACTCTGCTTCCTTTAAGGAAGACATGCTGGTGGGATTGAGAAGATCCTCGAAATATTCTTTCCACCAGTCAACTGAAGAGGTTCCACATGAGACGTTGGGTATCAAACTAAAAGAGTTGGGAGTTCAGGGTGTAGTATGTACAGAATTGGCTCAGATACAGGAAGCAGAGGGTTATGGTAGGAGGAAAATGATCAGAATTGGATGAAGTTAAGAGTGGTGTCCCTCACGGGACAATGCTAGGCCCACTGCATGTTTAATATATATAAATGATTTGGATATTGAATATAATTAACAAGCTGGTTAAGTTTGGAGATGATACCGAGCTAGGTTGATTGGCAGGTAATCTAGAATTTGTTTAGTCATTACAGAGGGACTGACAGCATACAGACTTGGGCAGATTTGTAAGTAAATGTAAAGTAGCAAATAAAAATGTTAGGTTTGAATACACAATGGGAGGTCTAAAACTTGAAAGCACAGCTTATCAGAAGGATTTAGGAGTCATAGTAAGCTTTTCACAATCAACTTCCACAGTGTTTAGAAGTCATTTAGAAGGCTAACAGCATGTTAGGTTATATACTGTAGCATGACGTGTAGAGTCGAATGCGGCTATGCTTAAGCTTTATAATACTCCTCACCTGATGTACTGTGTAACATTTTGCTCTCCAGGCTACAAAAAGACATAGAAGGGTTAGAAAAGGTCCAGGGAAGAGCAGGTAGGGTGATTACAGGACTAAAGGGGATGAGTTATAAAGAAAGATAAAAAGAGCTGAGCCTTTTCACTTTAAGTAAAAGGAGATTAAGAGGTGACATGACTGAAGTGTTTAAAATTCTTTTTTTTTTTTATTTATTTATTTATTTATTAATTTTATTACAATCAATACATAGCAATCAAGTTTTACAAAAAAAAAAGAATTATGCTAAGAACAGATCGATCCCCACCCTTGAGAGAGAGAGCAAGCCAAACGGTGTAAAATTTAAGGCTTTTAAAAATACCTAAATCAACAAATTCTCTATGCTTTATAAAATCATTTCAAAATATTACTGATTAGATCCTGCCATGTTTTGAAAAAAGTCTGCACAGATCCTCTAGTGTTTAAGTGTTTAAAATTCTGAAGGGAATTAGTACAGTGGATTGAGACTTTAAAATAAGTTCATCAAGAGCTCATTGTCACAGAGGGAAACATATTAAGTGTAAATTTTGCACAAAACAGTTCAAAGTATTTCTCCACACAGAGAACCATACATTGGAATAAGTTACCAAGTAGTGTGGTAGACATAAGGACTTTGTGACTTTCAAAACTTGACTTGATGTTATTTTGGAAGAATTTAGTGAATAGGGCTAGTGAGCCTTGTTGTGTTGAATTACCTGCTCTCATTTAAATTTTTCTGTTTCTAATGTTTTATCTGCTGAGACCGGAAGGGGAGCAGATGAAGGCAGGGTAACCTTCAAGTACAGGCTCTTCATGGCTGAGGGCAGAAATACAAGGACAGGCTAGAGATTTTGTTACACCCAAGTCCTTGAAGTGGTTTCCTGTAAGGTACTCCGCATACTTGTTTGTGTGAAAGTACATTGTGAGTAATTACAACTTACAAGGGTCAGCCTATAAAATAAGTACTGCAGAGCTTTGGTAGTGTTTTTAAGAAGCCAACTCCCATTTTTCCTTTTAATATTGAACTTTTCCAAGTGAATTTTAAAGTTTTCAAGATATGTAGAAGGGCAAAACAGTAATGTAAAGGGAAACAGTGACACCTTGGACTCCTAGTCTTCTGTGAGCCGTCTGAATGCTCTAAATGTGTTTACTTCTGTTTTCTCCCAAACTAGCTGATCTGCATCCCATCCAGGGTTTGTTTTTTTGCCTTGTGACTGATATATCTGGTGCTCTTGCACTTTTCATCTTGTACTGGATAGAAGTGTATTGGGTTGAAGATATGTCTGAGCTGCCATGACAATATTAACTTTGGATATCCCATGGCTACCATATGTGGTACACAAATTATAGAATCTGCCTGTCGGTGTGACTGACAGGCTCACAAGTTCACATTGTTTTAATTTCTTTCCTCTGGGCATTTTATCATATTGAGGAAAAAATGTCAGATATTCTCTGCTGTACTAGGCTTCCAGATGTTTTTTCCTTGCTTATTTTATCTCCATCAGTACTTATGAGGCACTTCAGTGCTTTTCCTAAAACAATCCAGCAACAAAGAGAAAGCAATATAATATTGTTATTTTTTTGTTGAATATGTTGTCAGGATTCCCATTAACTATTTTCAGAGAGCTCATAAGCATGCAATATTTGAATAGGATAAAGAGATTTCAGTGTTCTCAGTTACATTAGTCTTCAGAATTCAAGACACATGTTGTCTAGATCATTCTAAATCCTATGTACTGTTGGAAACTAATATACAGCAGCTTTGTAATACTCTCTGACTTTGGCTTCCTGTCAGGCATGTAATAAGCATGATTAAGATGTTCAGTCCTGAGCTGCAATACGCACACAATCATGTAAATATGTCAGTTTGTCATTTCAAATAAACTGGTTTGGAAGATACTCAATTATATTACATTAAAATCTATTAATAACCGAGAATTAGCAATGTTTCATTTACTGTAGCATAAGAAGACTGAATGTTACCAGATATGTCTTTAAAATGTAGAAAATGCATGAGCCGAAATGTTTTCCATTCAAAAATGTGTCACAGTTCTGTCTCTGAAAAAGCATGGAAAAGCAATTAGTATTTTTCTGACAGGCTTACTTTCATTTGAGTCAATTGCCAATCATTTGACAAGCTAATTGCTTCAAGTGCTTTGCACAGTATGTCTTCTTTTGTTTCTGCATGTATTTACTGGCCCTTGAAATCTATTTTAGCATGCTGTCGTACAGATCAGTGGACATCAGGAAAAGCCTTCAGCTGGAAGAGCTGCTTGCCAGGGAACAGCTGGAATACACGATTGAAGAAGAGGTGGCCAAACAGACGATACGCATGTGGCTGAAAAAGTGCTTAAAACGCATCCGGGCAGTGAGTTTTCCTTTTTGTATACCATTTTCTTCCATTGGTTATTCATTTATGATCAAATGCCCATCACAACATTCACAAAATGGCTCAAAATGAAGACCTCAGTGTAGATAATACTGACATTGTTCAAAGCCATGGTTTATAATGTCACGTTTATTTTCTTCTTTATCAAGTGTACTTTATCAGGCCTGACAGGAGTTGCCCAAGGAGAGTTGAGACTATATCAATATCAATGCCATCTTCACCTCGAGCACAAATCTCCTCTGTTAAAGAAAGTCGTTTCCATCAGTGTAACTTTGACTAAGGAAGGAAGTAGTGCTCTTTTGCTCAAGCTGCTGCAAACTAAGTTCTTTCTTGAAAGATTCATAAATTAATTGTTAAGAAAGCTTTGTTTTTTAGAATGATCGTTTGTACATAAAAATATTTTAAAACAAAACTTGACAGGTAGTGGATTTAAATTGTGGGCTTTGGGACATCCATTTATAAATGACCATCAACCTATACTGATTAAGAGATAAATATTAATTGGCATTATAGAGATGACCGCATTTCAACCTACCAAAGTAATGAACTCATTTCTAAAACTCTAATGTCTTATGGGGAATATTTGGAGTGGACGGGTCCTCATTTTTATAAGATTTTACTTTTATTGTTGTTAAGTTGTTTTCAAACTGGATTAAATTAGCGTGACACATTACCACTTTTAAAGGAAAAACATTGAGAATGGGAAACTTCACACATTATAAAAATTAAATGAATGAAAGAATAAAAAGGACAATCCAACATGGTTTAACCTATTCATAGGGGTTTAAAGGATTTTGAATCTTTTATATCTTCCATTTCAGCCCGCTATAAACACAGGCTAACGTGTTCTCTAAGGGAGTTAAGACCCTTGTCGTAACTTACTGAAGGCAGGCAACATAGGAGCTTTTAGTAAATTTATGAAGGTGGACAATTTTCAGAAGTTGTTCCATTAACTTCTTCACTGAAATTCCTCTACCAGTGTTTTTAATGTGTAGAGATGTCTGATTCAGAGAAAAATGCTGCTTTCCCCTTTGCTTAGGAGAAATACCAATGCTTCTTTGACAAAATGGTATAAAGATAGACTCACGCTGCCTGTTGTTGAAGAACAACATGTCAAAATGCTCATTGCTTCTTCCCACCTACATTTCCAGCTGCACCATTGCAAGCAACATTTGTTCATGTAATATGCTACATCCAGCCCTCATATGCTTGTATTTCTTCATATAATTCCTGAACTCATCCTAGTAGCACTAAGTTAGAGGCCAGAACAAGCCTAGGGCAGGGTCCTAATACCTCATAGGACACGCCAACCCACCCAGAAACTCTTACTCACACTGGGCCAATTTAAAGACATCAGTCAACCAAACCAATAGCTTCTTGGGATGTTGTGTGGAAAACTGGTGAACTCATGCAGGGAGAACAAGACAAACTCTACCAAGAACAAGACCAGGATTTGATTACTGTCCCTTGGAACAGTGAAGCAGCACCACTAGCCACTGCATCACAATGCCACCATTATTTTTACATGTGGTGTACATTAGCTCATCTGAATTAATGGTCCATAAAATATCTAAGAGATAGCATATGTTATGGATGGATTTTATAAAATATTTTAAATGAGGAAGGATGTATTCCTAATGTGACTGTTTTCCACAGCTGAAACAAAAATAATGAGTTTACTCCTCCAGTTGCTTATTTGCTACTTTTGTTTCTCTCTATTTACAGAAACAGCAGCAGTCATGCAGCATTATTCACAGTCTTCGGGAAAGCCAGCAGCAGGAACTGAGTCGTTTCCTTAACCCCCCTAGCATTGAAACAACAAAGCCCAGCGAAGATGTCCATGCAAACAATCAAGACAACCCCTCTCAGCCAGAGGTAAGATTTCTAGTCATAATACAAATGCATGTTTAGAGACAGAATGATTCTTCAACCATATTTGTTTGAAACAAAAAGTGAAATCCAATGTACAGGAGATCTGGCACAAAGAAAATCTGACAAGTTCCTGCAGAGATATAGCCAGTTCACTGTCAAGTTTGAACAAAAGTGAACTAATTACAATTGTCAGTCAGTTACAGCTAATTGCTGTGGAACAGTCACTCAGCTAAAAATCAAGGAAGGCAATTTGTCTAGATAAAAAAGAAAGATTATACCTGTATTATCTTAAAGTGATAAAGTGAGAATGATAATTAACAATGAAATAAACATCATGTGATGTGGGCTACTTCTTTGGCTTCTGTGCTGTCTTCTCGCCATTACATATACAGGGTGACACAGAAAAACAGGAACTTTTGAAATGCATAGTGGCAGCCATGTACAGTTGGCAGCACTCCGGAACAGGGACCGTGAGCTATAAACAATCTCGCCATTTAGTAATTTAGTAATCAATTGCAAGGCAATCAATGGCAGCTGTGCAAGAATTGTTCGGTAACCGCGTCATCTCAAGATTCGGTGACATTCCCTGGCCCTCAAGATCACCGGATTTGTCTGTTTGTGATTTTTTCTTGTGGGGCTACCTTAAGAGTCGGGTCTACACGACTCAGCCAAGGACACTGAATGAATTGAAACAAAGAATTCAAGACGAAAGTCGTGGTATCCCAGCTGAGATGTTGCAGCAATCAATGGGGAACCTCAACAGCAGATTGGAAGAATGCATACGTACAGGAGGACGCCACCAACAGGTCATAATTTTCAGACATTGATAATTTGGATTACTGTCTTTTAAAAAGAAAGTTGTAGTGGTTCAATTGCTGTCAATAACATTTTTTTTGTTGGATTTCTTCTATTTCTATTGGGTTTTTCAAAAGTTCCCGTTTTTCTGTGTCACCCTGTACTAGGGTCCCACCTATTTCGTATTTGGAGAATTCTTTTCACTTTTTGCCAGTTTTGCATGAACTCACTCCTACTTCAGTGATTTCTTTGGTATTCCTTCTCAAAATAAGTCACAAAGCACTCTAAAAACTGATTACTTATGGTGGTGTGTGGAGGGGCACTCCAGTTGCCAAAATGGGCTCCCTTCCAGAGGTGTGGACCCTATATAGCTCATCCTCTTTTATGTAGCCCAGCCTACATTCATTTTAAGTTATAAGTCAAAGAGAAAAAAATAGCCATTTACCTCATTTGAAACATTATTAAAACATTATAAGATAGAGGTTGTTCACAATAATATATCTAGAACACATATACTGTGTGTGTGTGTTCATTCTTGATGTTTAATGTTGTAGCAAAAACATTTCGGATCATTACTAGGCAAATAGGCTTAGTATACTCTAGAGAAAAAGAAAAGTTGAAACCTGCATTGGCATGCCCTGACAATCAAGTCAGCATATAAAACCAGGAGCAATAAAGAAAGATTAAGGCAGTGTTGGACCAAAGTAGTTTTCTTGTACTCAACACAGTACAATTCTCAAATAAACTTTTATTCAGTGGAAATATCTGAAACCCTTATAAACTGGCCTAGCTAATTACAGAATTATGGCAGTCACCAGTTCCATGGTTATGAAATGGAATGTGACTACATCCAAAACTGATAGCTTCAGGATGCTAATGGTTACGCTGCAGTGACCTACAATGTGGCCAGCACTTTTAGTCTAGCCACTGTCTCGCTGTGTTGTCTCGTTTTACCTCCTTCATGTTTAGTCTGACAAACAGTTGCATTGAATGACACCTGCATTTATTTCAAATGTGTCGAAATGTTCATTTTGGTTGTATATCTGTTTATACCATGTCAACTGTCTTACTCTACAGAAAATGTAATTGCTACTCTAATTTAGTATAATTCTGCCACACCATCCAGTAATGCAAACAAACTGCTATTTAGCTACGCTGGACAAATTTCTTCCACTATTCTGAAGACAAAATAGATAATAAAAGTTGAAAGGATGATTACCTGACTCTTCATCACATGCCTTGTATGATGAGAATTTAAGTTGGTAATAATATTAAAACTAATGTCCTAAACCTATGATAGATATCCCCATGACACTGTAATCACAGCATAGGAGGAGAAGAAGAGAATAGCAGATAAGCCCAGCAGTGCATCCATCAATACTGCATTTAGCTACTTAAAAAATACATTTAGAAATGCTTATTACACAAGGTTAAATCCAGAACATATCCGTTCAGTCCTACCCTGAAGGTTGTGATGCATACTGCAGTACTTATAGACATTGTCAGCAGTAAAAGAGGGATACAGCAGTTAATTATTGTGAAATATATTTAAGCAGTAAATAATTATAGCTACCATTATACCCTACATGTACACCCACACATGCACCAGAGTACTGTCCTAGAAAATAAATTCTAGTTGCCAATCACCTCTGAAAGAAAAAAATATAACAATACTTCTTAAATTTCTCGGCCTATTCCTTTTAGATTTCCCTTTGCGTTTATTATAGTCATTTTGCCAATGATCTCTGTAAGAAAATGTTGTAAAAGCATGGAGGGCTGCAGAAGAAGAAATTATAGAATCTTAGTCTTTTTTCTGGCCCATATGTGGATTCTTGTTTCTCTTTGAGTAAACCTTTCTATGTTAGCATTACTCCATTGTCAGGTGCCATTCATCAGATCATTTTCTTCTCATTATATCATTTTCGGGTCACCGATAAATCCTTCCTTGTTTTTACCAACTACACTGTTTGTCAAGCATCACTTCTCTTGTGTCACATGCATTCTTCATCATGCTCCACTCTGCTTCATCTCCATGAATTATATGCTATGATTTATTAAGTTTCACTTGACTTCATCCTTATCAGGTGAATTTTGTATTATGCATTTGTCAGCTCCATTGTTGTGCATCTAACCTACTGTTATTTATCAGTTATCCACTTCTCTTTATTTTGCCTATCTGCTCCACTTCAAGCTAGAGTTTAATATCATAAAGCAGAAGTGATTTTTATTTCTGAGACAAATTCAAAAATAATGACCCAATGTGAGTGATTCCTTTTGGGTTTGTGAATATATGATGGCCTGGCATTGTCTCCAAGGCTTTATCCGAGGAAAGCTACCAAGTACAGAAAAGATTTTGTATTATAAACTACTGTAAGTCAGACTTTCTTCACTGAGCTGATCGATCTAGGTACATTCACAAAAAATAAATCTTGTCTATAAACACAATAGGTACATGCAAAAATACTGAACACAATATTTTGTGTACAAGTGCATAAAATGAAAAAATAAGTTACTTCAGGCACCTTGCATCAAATACAAACCTCTCCTTTATTAATGAGAAGTGACTTATGCAACAGCCAACTTTCCGTGACAATGCAGGACGGGCATGCTGTAAATTTTTGTAAATGATTTTATCAACTTATGAAATGGTAAAGGTATTTTAATAATTTTAGTGCAGATCCTCAGGATGCCCTCAATTTACTTAACACAAATTGCAACCTTCATGCCTTTGGGTATAAATTCCACAAGATACAGTATAATAAAATACTATACAAGAATACTGATTTCCGGAGAGTTTTGCTCCTTGGCAGTATTCACTGACATTTATATTCCTAATATGTGGTTGTAATCTCATCTAAATTTTTTTTTTTTTTTTGTGTCATATTTAAGAAAATCACCACGATATCAACTTCATGTTTTTTTTGATGAATATTTAAGTCTTCGCTTGCAAGATTTAGATGCCTCTTCTTTTGCTTCAGACAAGCAGCCAGCAGCAGTTGCTCAGTCCAACACTTTCAGAGAGAGGTGGACATCGCCAGGACTCTACTGAAATGGGTAAACCGCAGAGGAAGTTTGGACAATGGCGTCTTCCGGCTGGTGAGTGAAAGTATAATTCTATTTCACAATGTAAACTAGTGTTTAAGAAATATATTCTAAAAGCATGCTATATATTGTGTTCTTGAAGATATTAATGTGAGACACTTCTGACAAAAGTAATATATGAACTATATTCAATAAAGGTACACAAGAATTAATGAGTACTTACAGAACATAAGAAATAATATGAGTCAAAGCTTCAAATGTGTTTAGACTTATCAATTGTAAACCTTCTAGCCACTGTCTGGAGCTGCTCCAAACCCAGGAGGATTATGTACCCAGAACAGAGACAAACCATTGCCCTTAAACTCTATCCAACTACATAACTACTCTAAATCTACAACAGAACATGTATTGGAAGATAAATAAGGAATGCAAGTTGTAGTCCTCCCACTATGTGATTTGTATGATCTTTCTTGGGTGATCTTGTGTCCTTACTAACATATTGCTGTTCCAGTGGCCATTAGGTATTTACACAACTAATCCAATGCATATTTGCATAAACCATTTGACTACTGATTAACATATTTAACTAAGTTATGACAAATGTTCTAAGATATTTTTTTCAGGTAAGGAGTTATGAGGTAAGATAGTAACGTAAAGGTGACAAAAGTTTCAAGTTGAGATTGTTAAAATAACTATGTGGGGTTGGAGAGTGGCAACATGTTGCATGTTGAATAGCGCATTCAGGTAAGAATCCAACTGCTCTTTGTGCCCATGACAATACTGACCTTATGAATTAGGTAGGGTAAAATGAAAGGTGACCGCAAATAAAAAGAACAAACCATATGCCACTCTGGGCCTTATTTTATTTAGTCATGCTCTTACTAGCACTTCATAATATCCTCTGCTTTGGACTACTTTCTACATTCCATAGCTCATATTAATAATCTGGCCTATTCCCCTTCCTCAATCCACTCTGTGATCCCCTGTCCTTAATTTAATCCCATCTCCAGACTCACCTAGCCTCATAAAGTCTGACCCAGGTAGTACTCCAAATCCATACAGTTAACAATGTAAATGGCATTTCAGTTTGTTTGTTTTTTAAATTTATTTTTACTTACTGTACTTTTACTTACTAAACTATTGTATAAAGGTGGCTGGAAATAAAACCTTCAAAGTAAATTAATATTATTCAAATCATTCTCTTGACTACTTTTTGATGTCTCCTATTCCTGGTTCAATTTCCTGTCTTGCATATGTAGCTATGGACTTTTTCTTTTCTTATTCTGAGAACATCATCCACATGTTTTGTAACCTGAAGCTGATCAGCATTTCTTCACTTTTTTCTTTATAAATATCAACTTAATCATAAACATGAACATACTGTAAGCACGTGGGCTTTTGCCTCTCATTTCCTTGTCATATATAAGGAAAAAATAAGGATTTAAGGGTTATACATCAAGCAGCTCAATTAAAATTAAGGCAAAAAGGTATGTTCCATTAGCAGTAGTTGCTAGTAGCTACAAGAGAAAGTTAATGGAAAACCAGCAGTCATCTTCCAGGATTTGAATTTCAGACTGTCATGTCTTAGCCATGGAATCTGTACTGTACATTCTTGATTCTTTTGTTTATGTTAATGTTACTGGTAACACTTTACTAGGTACCACAAAAATGCATCTCATTTACTATTATGTAACAAGTTCTTAACATACACATCTTTTGGTCCTCATAGACACTTACAAAGCCTCAGTAAAGTGTTCATTCATCTTTGCAATGTGGCCTACTAACAAAACTTTACTCTGATCTGCAGTGGCTTAACTGAGACACATTTCTGTTGATATTACATATTTAGTAAAAGACATGTGCATCCTTCATATTAACAAGTAATTTTACCATCATGTCAATATACCACACTGCACAGAAATGAATAACCTAGCCACTGATGTTTTATTATTGTTATGAAACCAAAAAAAGCATTCGTCAAGGTATTGCTGTATAAGAGTATATGAGTAATTGATGTATTTTTGCAATACCTAAACTAAAGTCTTACCATGTTAGTTTTGTTGATTATGTGATTTATTCTTTGCTTTTGATTTTGACTATGTATGTAGGCTGCCTGTTTTACATTCTATTTGTTTTGATGGTTGCCCCCAAAGAGACTGGGCCAACTGGTATTCACCTCTAGGAACTGCCCTATGCTTAAAATCAGTAGTGTCTCCCACATTTCTGGGTAATTCAATGTGAATGTGCTCTGATATTGGTGATTTCGTGTGCCTTTTGGAATTTTTTTGATTTTCGACCTGTTTGCTTTGATCGTGCTAATCTGTATTGGGACTTGTTTGATTCGGATTGCCTTCTTGATATGGTGATTGGAATACTTATTTGCGAAAAATAAATCTTTAATTTTTAAAGATTCAATGCTAGCCCATATTTCCACTTGGGGTTTGATATTGATATCCCCCTCTAGTGGGCATTGTTGAAAGTGTTTGGGACTACGTGCTTTGGAACTCTTTACAGCGTGAGACTCCTAGTTCATGACAGAGGCAGTTCATTCCACTGAGTCTGTGAGAAACCCTTCAGATTTATAGGAGGGCAGTTCCTAATGGTGATTGGCAGGTTGCCTTGCCTCTTGGGGGTCCAGCAACAAAATACAAGAAAAAAGTAGAAATATTGTTATACGTTATATACACCCAGAAATGATAATTAGAAATAATTTAACTTATTTTAATTAGATGTATTCATGCATCTCTTCAGAAATACAGTTAAAAGATCAATAAATCAATCTTACTTAGACAGACAGTAGTAGTCAAACATATAGCAAGTTTAGGCAAAGATAGTACACAGCACCTCTAAATTATACATTTAAAGCAAGAGTCACTAACCATGATGAACAACTACATTGAAAGGCATGTGACTATTCAAGGACAAGTTAAATACGTGATAGGCAAGGTGTCTCTCTTTCTTTAAACTGATAGCTTTGGTTAACCAATGTGTTTTCAGACAGCATTGCTACTCAGTGTTGTCTGCTAACACTACAGTGAATATTTTAACAAGCAGGAAGTAATCAATCATGATTTACATTAACACTGTGTCATTTCAAATATGTGAACCAGAAGTAGAGGTCTTTAGTTAAAAAATAATAATAATAAACTATTTAAATAAAGCTAAGAATATCTGTCTGTATGTTCACTTGAGAATAGCTCTACTGAATTACAAGAAATTTGTTATGTATATTCATCTTGGGGGTGGCATGGTGGCGCAGTGGTAGTGCTGCTGCCTCGCAGTTAGGAGACCCGGGTTCGCCTCCCGGATCCTCCCTGCAAGGAGTTTGCATGTTCTCCCCGTGTCTGCGTGGGTTTCCCCCCGGGCACTCCAGTTTCCTCCTACAGTCCAAAGACATGCAGGTTAGGTGGATTGGCAATTCTAAATTGGCCCTAGTGTGTTTGTGTGTGTCCTGCGGTGGGTTGGCACCCTGCCTGGGATTAGTTCCTGTGTTGGCTCCAGCAGACCCCTGTGACCCTGTGTTCAGATTCAGCAGGTTGGATAATGGATGGATGGATATTCATTTTGGTCCCTGTCACAGTGTAGGCAAAATTTTTCTGCCTCCAATATACTTTGGTTTAAGATGGGGGTTTGGACTCACTGGCAACTTTTTTGAGAAATCTCTCTATGTGACACATTACTTTAGGGATAAATTTAAGCTAGACCATCTTAAAAAGTAGTGTATGCATTACCTCAGTACTCACTCCAAGGGTGAACTTGCGGACTTTGACACCTAAATGTTTTTATCAAGAGTACATTCTATCGGATCTAGCCATTCACATTTTGAAGAAAATGTCTGATGTGGCATTCTGAAAGCCAACAACAGCAAAACAACCAATTGAAACCTGTGACTACTACAGGGCGCTCCTGTTGTCCAAACCCCGACACAGACAGACACGGACATAAGTTCAGCGCACATGTTTTTTTTTATTTTCCATGTGGGAAACGCTTTCCCTCGTTTCCCACCTTCACAGCACAGTTCCCAGCACAAATACAGTACATAAAGCACACTTCTTTTCTTCTTTTCTTTCCCTCTCCTTTCTTCTTTTCTGTCCACCTCCACTCCTCCTGGCAAGCTATGTCTTCCACCTCCCGACTCGGGCTTCCTTTATAGGGCATACAGAAGTGCTCCAGGTGCTTGATGACCTGCTTCCAGCAGCACTTCTTCCACACCCAGAAGGGCAATTATTTACCTCAGATGACTTTTATATAAAAATGATCATATATTCAAATTATGTAAAAATGAACTTTATTTCATTTTATTTGTAAAAGTTCCATAAATATAATATCAATATGTATTATAAAATGTAATAAGTGTTTATTTATTTAAGAAATTTAATGAAATGCTGTTTGCTGTTCTACAGTTTTTTTAGTAGTAAACTAACCATCCATCATAGATGGGTAACTCAGCTAGTTAAAAATAAAACTGACTTGGACCATGGATACGGTAAACAGTAAAATTGTTGCCAGTGTAGTGCAGAGTTTTTATGCAGTTGTATGGTTGACATTCAGCTGTCTTCATGGAGTTAAATTTTAAAATATCGGAGGAAGAAACAGTATAAAAAGGAATGAAATAGCTGCAAGCAGCATTGTCCACCTACCATTTATCATTATAGTACATCTCACAAGATTACAAAATAAATAAAATAACAGAAAAAATATTACAATGAAGGAACAATCAGGAGAGAGAAAATAGTTTAAATTAGGTTATATATCATGGGAAATGGTGATTGTTACTATGAACTGATTTCTTTTCCGTAGTCAAATATTTTTTGACATTTAAACAGCACTGAGAAACAAAGGTAATTTGGGAATTTTGATAGCATAGCACAAGCTACAGTATGTACAAGGGAATATCATTAAATATGAGGTTATTGTTGAGGTTGTTTGCTTTCCCTCCAATACTTACCTCAGTTCTGTTAAAACTAACTGTGTTCAAAACTAGTGATCTTCCAACAAGATGTCCTAAACTTGCCTGATTTTGTACACATGTGGAATTATCACAGGATTACCAAAAAAAATAAAATAACTGAAAAGTTCATAAAACTTGAAGATAATTAATACATGTTCACCTATATCTGCTTAAGAAGACCTGCATCCCCCAAAACCATTAGCACATTGCATTCTACATACAGCAAGTTGATGAGACAAAGATCAAAGAAATGGACTGCCAACTGGAAAGAACAAAGGGGATATCATTTTAAAATAATGAGTTCTTTTAAAAATACATTTTGTTGCTTTAAGGTAGACAGTACCTTCAACTATTTTCCTTTCTGTTAAATGTGTAGGTCGCAGCAGCATGAGGTCCATTGTGTGCAAGATGAACCCGGTATCTGATGAAGCCTCATCGGGTTCAGAGGTGAAGAAATGGTGGACACGCCAACTGACAGTGGAGAGTGATGAAAGTGGAGATGATCTCCTGGACATTTAAATACAGACATTAATCAAAGATGTACAATATGATGCGATTCAGGAATTAAAGTTATGTAATGCAATATAAGATGACAAAGTTATTATTTTGAATCTATTTTAAAATGTTTATAATATGCCTTTTTTAAAGTGGCTCTAGTCATTAGTAGCAGTTGCTTACCATGTCAGATTATGTTATTTTTTTCATGTAATATTTCACCAATACCCTGCATCGTCTATGGTATCTTAGTGTGTGTGTGTGTGTGTGTATGTTTTCTGTGAGATTATATGTGTCACGCCCAGGGTCAGACAAATCAAGTGCCATCAACCGAGTTTGACCTGGAACTGATACTGACCTACCTCTTATAATCAGAGCTTTCGTGAAATGGCTTCAGTATTACTTTTTAAAGTTTTCATATTGCCCAAAAGTCTTGAGTCTTACATTTATGTCTACTTTGTGTAAATTCATACATACTATGATCTATAGTCACATTTTAATGTTAGCAGTTTTTTCATTTGTTTGACGACAGTAAAAGATCAAGTGTTTATATTATGTCTAACACACTGAGGCTGCTCCAAAATAATCAATTCTGTTAAATTATAAAGTGTATTGTTTAATATGAGTATCCTTTTTAGAATAATGTAAAGGTGTTAAGCCTTGAATTTTCTTCATCCCAAATAAGCCATTAAACTAATACCATCAATAAAAGATAACATTCTTGATTTCATCACACAATCAGTGTTGTATCTAGCCAAACCTTGTTCTGTCACTTAAATGAGGTCCATTCGGGTTTATTCATTGAAGTTCAATATATTAAAACACTTGTTTGTCAAGCTGTTTCAAATAGCTTAGTGTTAAAGTCAGAGACTGCTGAGGCAGTCTTCGTTTCTATCCTATTAGACTTGCAGAGACAGGCGAGTGCACTGCGTTCATGGGCCTTAATCTCCTTATTGCATTTAAGCAGAATGCACATGCCTGTCCAATTCATTTTCTTGTTAATCATGCCTGTTGTTTTATTTATCAGTTTTATCTTGGGTCTCAACTTCAAAACCCTACTTAGTAGCACTCACTCTGCAAGAATTTCATAATAATCTTTTACATCATTTTTATGGATCATTCATGATTTGCTGAAAAAGTGCTGCTGTAAGTAGACCAACTTTAGTACCAGAGCCAGAAAAACTAAAAAAATCATATGCCTATTGAATCTCTCAACACCGGCACAGCTCATAGACTACAGTATGTAAACATGCCTGACTAATAAAACTGCTTCTAAATGCAGAGCTGGAAATAGGCTGCCTATTGTATTATGATATGGTGGGAGAAATTCAAGAACATCCTGATGAAGACACTCGTGCATCCTTAACTCTCATAGCAGTCACTTGACCTTTTTGCAGTGTCACTGTATAAGTATAAAATGAATCTAACTGACCTATGATACTCCAATCTTCAGTGGGTTTCGTGTTCCCCAAGAATGACGCTACATTTTTCATAAATACTGTGCCATTTATAATAAATACTTCGTAATGCAGGGAGGATATTCCCTTATATATGTTGGGGTATCTTTGAGTGTTTATTTCCTCTTAGTGTTTATGCCTTACATAATAATGTTAAACTGAAATGTTATGAGGGCGGCATGGTGGCACAGTGGGTAGCACTGCTGCCTTGCAGTTAGGATACCTGGGTTCGCTTCCCGGGTCCTCCCTGCGTGGAGTTTGCATGTTCTCCCCGTGTCTGCATGGGTTTTTTTCGGGTGCTCCAGTTTCCTCCCACAGTCCAAAGACATGCAGGTTAGGTGCATTGGTGATTCTAAATTGTCCCTAGTGTGTGTGTGCACCCTGCGGTGGACTGGCGCCCTGCCCAGGGATTGTTTACTGCCATGTGCCCTGTGTTGGCTGGGATTGGCTTTAGCAGACCCCCGTGACCCTGTAGTTAGGATATAGCGGGTTGGAAAATGGATGGATGAAATATTATGAGTTACATTTGAAGCAGAGCCTTGAGAAGGAGCAGCAGCTTGTCTTCTACTTGTGATTACCACTTAGTGTGCAAAAAGAGCAGAGAAAACTTTATAGATTTTCATAAGATCACAGAACTGAAACTACATACATTGATTAGTGATGGCACGGGGTTAAATAAGTCCGAGCAAACATGGCAGTTACGCACCTAGGGCTGATTCTTACTTAGCTACACATGTGGTGTGACACTAGAGGGTGCTGACGCTCCTCTGACCTGACAGACAAACATCCAGGACACCAGGTAAAAGCACAAAAAGGTTTTTTAATTCTTTCCGTTGTGCCTGTAAGCACTCCAACCACCATACACAGGCAAGGAATATTAATAAATACAATAATTATTCTGAACAACAATAATTCACTCCTCCACACCTCCCAGCAAACTCTGTCAACTACCTCCCAACTCTGGCTCGCTTGCTGGGTTCTCAACAGTCCTTTATATAGTCCTTGACCGAGAAGTGCTTCCTTTCTTCCTCCAACATGACTTGCCATCACTTCTGGGTCAAATGGAGGGCTTGAGTTGTCTTCAGCCTGGAAGTACTTCGGGGCTTCTTTCCCCATGACATGGGAATACTTCCGGGCTATAAATGGAAGCAAAAATCCCCCTGTGTCCCTGCAGCGTCTCCTGGCAGCACCCACATTACCCATCAGGGCTGTGAAGCTGAACTCCATATCCCATGGTGCCCTGAGGGAATCTGAGGCACCACTCTGCTGCAGGGCAATTGCCATCTAGCATCCGGGGTGAGGTAGAGTCCAAAAGTAGCTTCCTTCCCCCATTATTCCATTCTTTGGGTGTGCCAAGACAGGCGCCAACCTCCATGACACTTAGTTTGATCAAATTAAATGGAGAATGGTAGATTATTTAAAGACTTTTAAAATTACTTTGTCTATTAACATTTTCCAATACAGTGTTGCAGGGATATTCATCTGGCACCAGGATGGCATCTGCTCAATTTAGCCCACCACAAATTCCCATCACCCTAACACATCTTTAAAGAGTGAGAAAACATTGGTGTAGATGATGAATTATAAAATAGATCAACCAATCACATTGATATAAAGAGAGGATGAACAGTGACCTGGCTGTAACATGAAGTTCCTCAATCTGCAGCACCATTAACTTCTGTGCCACCTCCATATTGTCATCTTTTTTTTCACAGGTCTTGTGTAAATAAAGAGGTTTTATCTTTAAAAATAATATCTCCTAAATCTTATCTCCATGTTCATTAATAATTTTAAAGTCTGTAGTTGATGCTGTCACTCCATAATCAGATCTGCGGTTTGTAAACCACCTAAATGCTACGTAAAGCTATTATATTGGAGCTAAATGTCTATATGCAAAAAACGTCCTAGGGCTGGATTACGAAGACCTTATAGTTTTATCTTAAAATTAATTAAAGTAAAATAGAACTATCATATTGGGATGGGACACATTACCATATATACTCACATATAAATCAGGTCTTGAAACCCGAAAAATTTATCATAAAATTAGACCCAACTTATACATCTTCTTGCTTCCTTCAGTCTCGCGTCAGTTTCTCAGACACATCAAATTTTGTTGCAGTAGCGCAATTACCAATTTCTTTCGGTATTTCAACAACGCTTAATTTAAAATGATATTTTTTTTAATTTTAAACATATTTTCTTCTGATTGAACGCTCCATCATGGATAAGGGATGCTTTTATGTTAAAGGTGTATGAGAGTGGGAGATATAAAAAACACAAAACAGTGCAAACGTTGCTTCAGAATAGTTTGTGTATTACCGTGTGGTCACATAGGCACGATAGCGAGATAGAGAGAGGTTAGGAGCACACACTGATACAGCGCATTGCCACACCCACATAAAAAAAAAGGCAGTACGTTTCCATGGTTACTCTCTCAGGTGGGCGTTAGCATATCATACTCCCTTGGACCAATAGCGTGAGTTTTCCACATTTGACTTATGCGACTGACATTTTAAAATACCAGAAATTATACGGTAAAATCAAGTCCTGGCTTATCCGGGGGAGAACTTATCCGGGAGTATATACGGTAACTAAAAAGCTGTCATGAATCACAAAAATCTTGAATGTTCCTCTTCTGCCATATTTTGTAGGGTTCAGTGAACTCTGCCTACTTGAATCATCTACTAGTTGCGCCACTGAGTATATCATTGGTTTCATCTTATTCATCAGTATTTGATATTTTCTCTTATGTCAAAACTGAGAGTGTGTTTTTGTCTTTTCGGTAGCACACTGGTTAGCACAGCTGCTTACAATTTCAGTCTGCTGCAGTCAATTTCCATGTCTGAATCCTGGTCCAGTTACTGTCTGTGTGGAAGCAGCCCATTCTTCCATATCTACCAGGGTCTTTTTTTGAACTTTTGTTTCTTCTCACACTTCATACATTTAAAGGTGACTCTAAAATGGCCAAGCAAGGGTAAGTGTGGGTGTGTGTCTGTGAATGTGCACTGTGGTGGGCTGATGTGCTGTCCAGGTTTGAGTATTAATTTGTAAGCAAAGCTGCCAAGAGGGGCGCTGGCTCCCCGCCACCTTGCAGTTAGGGAAGGCAGGGTGGGAAAAATTGGGTTTCATAAAGATTTTTATTCAGAATTCAGTGCCGCTTTTCTACTTATGTTATTGCAGACCACTTTTATCTAATTGAATCTGTAAATAATCATCTTTAACTACAGTTCCATTTTCGTTAAAGATGGCAATAACTAGATATGTTTTTGTTTTCAAAAATCAGAAATGAGGGTTTGTTTTACCATTTTTAGTGGTAAATTCACTTGTATGTTACTTGGACTTTAAAATGTGGGAACATCTATAGCTGCTGTCCAAAATGTAGGTTTGGCAGCTTTCAAGAAGAAAAATCAATTTTGTAATTTATAGTTAATTTATTTTTGTGTTTGTCAGTAATAAAGTATATTGCAAAAACATTGTTTGATGGACTTTTATTGCCTTAGGGCCAAAACCTTCCTATTGTTGCTGAAAATGTTCTACATTCCAAATTTTGCTTTCATAGCTGTAGACCAGCGGTGTCAGGCTCAGATCTTGGAGGCTGCAGTTTTTCATTCTGACTACTTTCTTCTTCTTGGTAACCAGTCATTGCTGCATACTTTTTCCTTTGATTTTGATTTACTTGTATAATTGTTGTTGGGTTTTTTTTAACTGGAACACAAGCAATAAGGAGCAACAAAGTGGATCAGCAAATGACCAGCTAATACTGGTGGCTCAAACATTCCTGGAGTGCCACCATATTTACTCCAACCAATTATTATTTCATTCTTTGGCTTGCTAGTGCTCTCATTCTTCAACAACAATAATTTCCAAAGCTGATTTTCACTTTTCTGACTTCAGCAGGTCAGTACTTTTCAGACCTTCACCTTTTACTTTTCAGATATTTTTCGAGACAGATATTTTATGATATGTAAATGGGATCTAAGTTAGTCTGCGTAGTGGAGAGCAAAAAACTGGAACACTGCAGCATACAGTATAGGGTGATACATATTTTGTAGTTTGTCTAAATCGATTTCATTTGAACCATATTTTTTAAATTTTGCATTGCAGTTATTTAGCCCTTAGCTGAAATTCCAAAGTAGGAACTGACTAGCTGGTGCTGGGGGGGTTGAAGACTTTGCATCAATTTACAGTGGGATGCAAAAGTTTGGGCAACCTTGTTAATAAGTCATTATTTTCCTGTATAAATCGTTGGTTGTTACGATAAAAAAATGTCAGTTAAATATATCATATAGGAGACACTTTCAATTGTTTTCAGTTTTAAGGATGTGGGGCTGGGGGTTGCATTATATACTGTATATATTATCGTTACTGTGAATTTTTATATTGAAGCCTTTCGCCAGGATGGTACCTCTGCAAGTTCTTATGGTGCATTGTATCACATGTTTTTGTTGCTGTTTCTCCAATGTCAGAGCCTATGTCCTCCTCTGTGCCTCTCTTCACTACTTGCCTACTGCCTCCTCCTATTCTGTTTCTGTCTCTCAACATGTTTTATTGCACCATGAATGATGCCCCAGTGCTTCTTTACACAGTCACTGGCCTGCTGCTTCATGCTCAAATGAAATCAATCTTAAGACCGCAACTTTATACCGACCCTGTCTCTATTTTAATTCCTCTGCTCAAAACACTGTAAGTAGAAGGTAAGGAAGAGTTCACCTGAGTGTAATTCATGCTTCATTCACCCCGAGGAATGTCATTTGCCAGCTGGACAGCATTACATCATACTGCATATAACCTTTGTGGTTCACTGGGCTTTTGTAAACAGTTGTAAAAGACCTCAAAATTCTTGGGAACGGGTAGGCTCAATCAAACTGTGTGGAAGTCTCAAATAAATCAGCAAAAACAAAAGCACTTGAATCTAAAATTATATTGTCACAATAACACAAATTATTTACAATATTTACAATACCCTTTAAATAAATACATAATAAATAAACACCAAAACTGTATTTACAGATACTCAAACAAGTCCAGTACAGTAATCCCTCCTTGATCGCGGGGGTTGCGTTCCAGAACCCCCCGCGATAGATGAAAATCCGCAAAGTACAAACCATATGTTTGTATGGTTATTTTTATATATTTTAAGCCCTTATAAACTCTCCCACACTGTTAACATTATTAGAGCCCTCTAGACATGAAATAACACCTTTAGTCAAAAGTTTAAACTGTGCTCCATGACAAGACAGAGATGACAGTTCTTTCTCACAATTAAAAGAATGCAAATAGATCTTCTCTTCAAAGGAGTGCGCGCGTCAGGAGCAGAGAATTTCAGAGAGAGAGAGCTCTCGCAAAGAAAAGCAAACAATTAAAAAAATCAATGCGTGCTTTTGTGCTTTTAAGTATGCCAAAGCACCGCGATAAAGCAGCATTTTTTAGAGGAGCGTCCATATCCTCTAGGCAAACAGCCTCTGTGCAAACAGCCCCTCTGCTCACACCCCCTCTGTCATGGAGAGAGAGTGAAAGAGACATAGAAAAGCAAACAATCAAGCACCGTGCGGGAAGCATATCGTACGTCCCTTGTATGAAATCAACTGGGCAAAAAAACTGAGGAAGCATGTACCATAAATTAAAAGACCCATTGTCCACAGAAATTTGTGAACCAGCGAAAAATCCGTGATATATATTTAGAAATGCTTACATTTAAAAACCGCGATAGAGTGAAGCCGCGAAAGTCGAAGCGCGATATAGCGAGGGATCACTGTATAACAAAAGAGGATGATCATTGCAGATCTAAATGATAATTAATTACAGATAATGATGATTTGTGTTTCCTCTGCCAAAAAACAGCTTCCCTGAAAAGAAATAACTGACAGTCCTACAAGCTAATTTTGAAGTGTGTCAGTGAGTCAGAGGTTTGCCACCTCCAGAAGATGACCAGTGCCGAACAGCTAAGACAGTAAAACAAATGCGCTCTACTGTCCTTCACTGATGCTGTAGAACTGGATCTTTGGCACTGAAGTACCATTTTCTGGCTAGGAAATCTTCCTTGTTAGTTGAATTTATATCAAGTAAACAATAAAAAAAATATAAACTACCACACCCACAAAACTCCATCATATCCCACAATTCCCAGCTTTGAAAAACCAATTGGACATCTAAAGAAATATAAACCTTGACATGGACATACTGAACACAATAATAAACCTTCTTTGTGGCACCTTTTGGAATAGAAAGGTGGATTTCAACTTGTTTAAGTAATTATCATTTTTTCCTTCGGCAATGCTGGTAATTAATCCAATAATTCGGTAAGGCTCCTACTTTATTTACCTTACTCGAGGGGGTCTCTGGCTTTTAGACTTATAATAAGATAACTAAAGCACACTTGTTTTAAGGAACAGAATAATACAATACATTAATAAACACAAGGATTATAAAATCATTATAACTGCATATATATACATATACAGTATATTGATACTCTGGATGCAGACAGACTAGACAGATGAACATGTAACATAGAGAGGCTGGTTTTTTTATTTCCTATTCAGATTTCAAATTTATCTTGACACAGATAAATAGTTTTACAATAACAAGTCTTTATGGATATCTAATGTTGTGTTGAGTTGTTACTTTGTTGTTTCTCCAGGTTCAAATGGAAGATTCTTCTTACATTGGAGTACACTCTCTCTTTGCTGTATGATCCTTTGTGGTGTGCAGTGCTTCTTTCAGTTAAGCCCTTTGCTCTGTCATCTGCAACTTCACAGGGAACAACAGCTCTCATTCTGGCACAAGTGCTTAGATGCTGAAGTTCCCTTCTTGAAGAATTGGTTGCTGCTGAGACTTCAATTTTTAGCTGAGCAAAATGGATCGCAGCTCTTAGATTCACAAACAGAAGAGTTTGTCAGCTTCAGGTTCCCAAGGAAGAGCTGCTTGTAGCTTTTTAGTTTCAAAGAGCAGGTTTAGAGGTTTTCAGTCATTTTGGAGAGTGAGAGCAGAGGTCTAGTGGGAGTTACCCCAGAGTTCTCTTGAGAAAGTCACCCAAGAGAGCCAGAGTGTGCACCAAGTGCAGTGGGTATTAACAGAATGTATAACTTCTTCTGATTAGATTAAAGTTAATTTCAGTTACAAACTCAGGGTCTCCTCATAGGTGAGTTCTTCTGTCCATCAGAGATGTTATTCATTGATTTATAGGTTTTTATTCTTCCTTGAATCCATTTCACACTTTCTGTTCCATGAACGCTGCAAATGGGCATTTGGACTCTGATTTGCACCTTTGTTAGCAGATGAAGTCCTGGAAGATCCTGGGACAAGCTGGCATTCAGTTACTTAGTTTGGAATGTAGATGAGGGAAGGCATAGCTGGATGTCTGCTAAATGTGCAGCCTTTATAGGCCTGGTGTGCCACTAAAGCCTAGCAGAATGTATAATGCCCAAAGTGTCCTACACAACACTACACACTTTTCTTTGAATATAATTTCAATTATTTTACACTTTGTTGTTTAATACATTTTTACTTATTGCTATATTGTTACGACACATGAAAGCAATGGGAAGATAAGGGGATTGTAAATCATATTGTGACAATGCAGGTTGGTTGCATGCTCCCATCATCTCTCCGGGAGCCCTTGAACTCTAAACCATAAGTAATGTTACAGATGAGCTTAGCAGTGAGGCAACAACATAGCAAGGGGATGGTGTAAAAGTGTCAAGTGCTTTTATTAAAATAATCAACAAAAACAAGTGCTTCAAAGATTCAAATAAATAATCCATAAAAGCAAGTGCGTGAACGTGGAAGTTAAAATCCATTAGAAAAATCTTCTAAGAACAACGAGGTTAAAACACAATCCAAAGCCCGGTATCTTTTACTTGGCGTCTCTCCTGTTTCTCCCATTTGGGCCCCCCAACAAGAGAGCAGCTGACCTTTTTTCCGCTCAACTGGTCTGGAGGCCTCCCGATCCCTGGCTTCAGTCGCGCACTCATCCCAGACCGAGACTTGGTTTCCTCGACGATCAGGACACTCACGTGAAGGACTTCACCAAACTAGCCTCCCGACTCCCGTTGCCTTCACAGCCTTACATAGCCTGTCGTCTTTCAACTGGTCACTCCAGCTCCTTAATTGCTCAGCTGGAGCGACCACTTCCTCCAGCCCCACCGAGTGTCGGGCAAACACTCCCCTCGTGGGCTCACCTCCCAGCTGACTACTTTCACTCATTCGAGCCTGCTCTTGCTCGCTTGCTAGCTCTCCTTCTCCCTCACACCGGCACTCTCTCCCCACGCTGCTTCCTGCCTTCTCTTGCAAACTCCCGTTCTCTTCTTTCTTTCTACTTAGCTGACTTGCACTTATATATATCAAGAGGGCGAGGTAGCTGTGGCAAATCAGCAGCCCCAAGCACAATCACGGATGTGGATGATTTCTCACCTGTGTACTTCTGTGAGAAACGCCCACATCACGATTCATCCCGGGACCCGCTTCAGCCACACTACCACGGCCCCTCGCTAAGCCGCGAGTGCGGTGATTATTTAAAAGTGGCCCTTTTTGCATGAGCTGTAGACCCACTACACCACACATATATGAATTCTTTTATGAGATGTCAATTCTTATCTAGTCGTGTCAGTCACATCCTAAAAATATGCATGGTCATCATGTCGCTTTGTATGAATAAGTGAGTGTATTAGAAGAGATTATGATAAACTGAAATTTTTGTCATCTGTGGAATTGTTTTCTGTGTTTTGTCCACTGTTGTTGGCCACTGTTTTTTGGCTTTACTTACTTTACTTATTTTACTATTTTACTTACTTTTTCTATTACCCAGTACTGCAAACAAAAAAAGTGAATTTCTGTCGTCATAATTCAAGAAGCTCTTATTAAGAATCGTAGAGATAAAAGTACAGTACTGCTGCCTGCTCCCTTAATGACACACTCACTGCTAGACAACTTACTTCTTTTGCACAGACCTTATATTGTTGTTCTGTTGTGGCTCTCATCCTGGTGGTTGTTTTTTGCCTTTTTAGTATTTTGTCATTGTGATTTTTTGAAAATTATTCTATTCTTGTTGTTAATTTTCTATTAATTTCTTCTGTTAGTTCAGATAGTTTTTAATTCTTTTCTGTTGCAATTCTGTCATTCAGCGTTTGCATGTTTTCCTCTGAGGAGGGACAAGGCCCTTGTTGAATTGCAAACTCCAGACTCATCACAGTTCCTCTCGATTATTTTAGGGACCTGAAGTCCCTGCTTTTGTGCAGTAACATTAACTTTGGTTTATGTTAGTCTTCTCTCTTTAGCTTTGTTAAGTGTGGTTTTGTTTTATTTGCAGTCTTATAATTTCTATGTTCACTTTGCATTGTGGAGTTTTGGGCTTTATCTGCTAATGTAACTTTTTGTGGTTATTTTTGAACTATTCTTTGCATTTATATATTTTGCATTTATATTGCTATGCTTATTTATTGCTAATATTTATGTTTGATATCTTTATATGTTCCTCCATTCCTTGTGTTTTGTGGATTGAACCTCAAGAGTTGGGACAACCCTGAAGAACCACCTTCAGCCCTTATAGTGAGATGTGAGAGATGGTCTCAGCAGTGGTTCATTGAATTTGCTGGACTTTGTGGAGTAAGTTCATCATTGAGAGAATCTCTGTAGTGATTTTTGTGAATTTTTGCTACTGGTTATTAGATTTTGCCATTGGATTATGGATTGTCAATTGTTTGCCTAACATTGCCTTTTTTAGGCATATCCTCTGCACCTATATTTTGGATTTCTGATATTTTTTGGGGTTTTCTATGTATCTTTTTAATAAGTTCTCAATTTATAATTATTTGTGCTGGAACATTTTTCATTTAGCCAGAGCTGTTACTTTAACTTTTCCTAGAGGGGCATTTTCATATAGTTTGGTAAATTTAAGGTATTGTGAATTTTAAAACTCAATTTCTCATTTTGAGCCGGAGTAGGGTGAAGGTTCTGACCTGCTTTATGGGACATTTAGAAGGCCTCATACATTTCTCACCATGTTTGTGACTTCATCATATAACAGTTAAGTAGTTGCTTATTTTGTTTGAACTTGTTATTCATTTTCTTTGTGAATTTTTATTTTTTTTAGTTGCATTCCGAAATGTATTTTATATGTTTGCTTTTGAATTGTAGATTTTTATTGTATTTAGAATTCTTCCATTATTTAATTTTACATATAAATGTTTTATTTTTGTGATTAGTGTTTCTTGAGGGGTTTGCTCCGCTTGTCTGCAATAATTTAACATTATTCAATTTCCCTTCATTATTCTCTAGCTTTTACATTTCTTTTTTTTTTTTAACATTTTTCAGCCCAATGTAAAGATTCCATTAAAAAACAATTTTGGGAACTCTAAAACCCCTGAAACTTGACCCTGCCATCATCTGAAAATGAGAAGCACATAGGAATACACGTGTGTGTATGCCAATTCAGTGGGTGCAATAATTGTGTTACTAATGAACAATGCAGAAATGTGTGTGAAAATGCAAAAATGCTTATGCTAAAATTTCACAAATAACCATTTCATAAATAAAGAGTCATACTTTTACAACATCAGTGTGAACAAATTGTCAAGTGAAAACTGAAAAAAATATAGATGAACAAATACGTATTTGAGGCGGCACAGTGGTTCAATGGCAGTGCTGAAGCATTGCATTAAGGACACCCGGGTCCCCCGTGTGTTGGGTTTACATGTTCTCCTTATGTCTGCATGGGTTTCCTCCCACCGTCCAAAGACACACAAGGTTAAATAAATAGGCAACACTATACTGGCCCTAGTATGGCTGCGGTGTGTGTGTTTGCCCTATCCAGGCTTTTTTCCGTTTTGGTCCGTATGCCAGCTAGGATAGACTCCAGGCCACCGTGCATCTATGGTCTGGATTAAGGAGGTTAGAAAATTACATGACATGACATAATGCATATTTGTTTTTTATTATTATGAAATGCAATACATTCAGATTTGAAAAACATGACACAACAATGGAATTCAAGAGTTCTAATACTGCAAAAACAATGCAGCAGAACTGATGAATAAATTTGGTTTGTATCCCCTTGTATTCAGATAAGAACTGGTAAACAGCTACATACCTAGTGACCCCAGCATACTGCTACATAATGCATGTAACATAATCTTATTTGTAAGTGTTTACATATTTGGTTCCTTTGGAGATACAATGATGTCTTTGTTTGCCTTCACCCTTCAAATTTTGTCATATGGAGACTAAGCACACACTTACAAAGTACACAACAACTGTGGAAGTTGGAGTGCTGTTAGTTATTTAACGACCGCACTTAAGTCCAAAGTTCAACAGGCATCATGCCTTCTTTAGAGTTTATTGAAGGGAAGAGGTTCTCCTCTGACAGAAAAGAAAAAGGAAACTGGACCAGAAAGCCACGGATTTTTCTCAGCTCCTCAAAAGCTTGTAGTGGGTCTTCAGCTGCCATTGAAGGCCGAGACATGTACTCCCGCAGTATTTTATTGTTGAGAACAGCATCAGTAGGGACGCATCTGAAAACCTGTAGGTAGAAAATCCTTGTGTTTAGTGAACTCAAATACTGTGATGATTAGAAGATCTGTCCATCCAAATTGCTAATGGAAGCCAGTTTTGGGGTCATGTCATGGTAGCATTGAATGTAAGTCAAGAATCAACCTGGGATGGGAACCAGCACACTTAAATGATCATTATTGAAGGTCAGGGTATTAAGCTCACTTTTTCTTACATATGATGTTGTCCACAGAAGAATATCCACATAAGCCAGTTTCATTCTTTACAAAAGAATATTGTATTGCTGATATCGTTAAATCATCACGGATGCTTTTACCCATGCATCATTCCATTACAGAGTGGTGGGAGCAGACCCTGATATCAGCAGGCGTACTGAAGGTGATAGGGAATAAGCAACACTGTGCTTAACAGTCAAGTACCCCAGTGTCTCAGCCCCACTGCATGCTGATGAATGAAGCAAAGCACAAGGGCCTGGGCATGGCATGACAAAGCCATAACCAACAATGAAGAGGGCACCTCCAAAGCATCCAAAATGGGTTACACGTACAAGGAGGCGTCAGAGGTATTTCTGCCTGGCACTGACATTTCTGCACAAGAAAAGAGCAAGAATAGATGCTGATCTCAAAGGATAAAACAGACAAAATGCAACACTTGCAGTATTTTCTCAAGGGGCTCTCTAAGGTGCCAGAAGGGTGAAGAGGAGTGAGAGATAGCACAAGGGCAAGTGACAGGGCAAGAAGAACATGAAGCGACCAAATTGGCAAAAGTGCATAGTATGGGAATAAAGAACAGAAAGAAATAATAGCAAGTAGAATTTATTTAAGAACCATCAGTCTCCTGCCCAGAATGTTTTTGTGATTTCATATTGATTAAAAATGTAAAGCTTCAGATTCTTTCTTAAGTATACAGTATATAATGTAGTCAGAAAATAACTACAATGAGAAAGTTACTTACATAAAACAAAAAATAACTGGTGGCATTCCAAAGAGAATGAAGAATATACATATTACAATTTGTAGCATTAACTCCACAAAGGGGGGAAATGAGTTAAATATCTTAAAATAGTCTTTTATTCCTGAGCTGTCGACATCTATCAGGTGTCATCATCAGAGGAAAACGATGACGTACAGTAATATATGGTAATATATAGAAAACGAAAGGGTGGAGTTAGGTGTGTTTAAGAGGGGTGGATTGATAAGGTGGGATAGCCACGATTCACCCAGCTATCTGGCACTCTGAATCTCACTTGCACCAGGTCTCAGTTAAACGTGTGTCTGGTTAAACTGGCATGTGCACATATCAGAGACCGTGGATCCATCCTTCAGAGAGCATTGCAAAGTTCTTGTACAGGTATACATCTTGCGAGTGTTTACAATATATAATAAATGGCCGCAACAAATGGAAAAGTTTAAAGAATCTTCATAACGTATAACAGCAATCTGCTGAGCAGAACCATAAAAAAATAACTAAGGGTTTCTTCTCTGATTTACAGTATAAACAAGGATGGTGGGAAATAATATGATTTCACAGAATGCATTGAATATGGGGAGCCAGAGAAAAAAAAGTAAAAAATGAAATATGAGGAAATAAAAACAAGAAGTTCTACACTGTGAAGGATTTTGAAGGAGTATGCTGCAGTTGAAATTAAAAAAAAGGCACCAGGTTAATTTGTGTGAAAGATAAGAACAGACTTTCTATTGAAGATAAAATAAGTATAAATGTCAAAATTACTACCCAGCAGGATAGTATGATGTGAGGAGCCACAATGGTTAGACTGGTGCATTACCGATCAGAGTATTGATTCTCCTGCTCTGTCACTGCCTGTGTAGAGTTTACTGTATATGTTCTGTTTATGTTTATCCTCAGTGCACTCCAGTTTCTTCTCAAATGCCCTAAAATTGTAGGCACGTTAACAGAGGGTTCTAAACTGAATTTGTAGGTGTGTGTGTGTGTTAATGGGTGCTGCAGTGGACTGGTCTTCTGTCCAAGGTTCTTTTTGACCTCATGTCCGATGCTGCTAGAATGGATTTTGGTCCAACACACAACTCTGAATTGGATTAAGCAAGTTTGATGATGCAGTGTTACAATATGATGTGGCAACGCTGTAACTATCATACATAACGTATTCAATTTGAGCTGTATACATATGGTGTCATTTAGTTTAAGATGGATGAACATAGAGCGGTTGGGAGCATGTGTTGGTAGCGCATTGCCGCACTTACCACACAACAAACCACTTGGATTGGGGCCTGAGTGCAGCAAGGGATACCTCAGCACCTCACTGGAATAGTGTGAGGTTTTTTATGATCCTGCCACCAATCCCCATGTTTCTCCTGCCAGTTAGAGGACCTGCTTGCAGGGCTGGATGCAGGTTAACGTCATTCAGAGGACAAAGCAATTGCAGGTTAATGGCCTTGCTCAAGGGCTCAACAGAGCAGAGTCTCTTCTGGCATTTACAAGATTCAAACCGGCAACCTTCTGATTTCCAGCACAGATCCTTAGCCTCAGAGCCACCACTCTACCTGCAATGGATGAAGTATTGTTCTTAATTTTTTTTTTTTTTGAGTACTTGGGTAAAAGCAGGTTTAACTAATCATTTAGTTTGCTTTTCCCACCTCCTCAGCCCAGCAGACTGAGGCTTGAATTGATGGCTGGAGTTACTAACTCAGGCGTGCTGGAGATGCTTTAAAACAAGGGGGAAATCCATCTGAGGACAGAGGGAAAAGAAAGAAAAGAGCTACTCAGTCTCATTCTTCCTTCCTTAGCTACAATTGTTTTCCATTTTGAATCAAAATTACATGTTTTGTAGGCTAATTTGCATTTTTGAGGGAAATTATATTCTAAGTTCTACACCATGGTGAAGACTTTCTTCTTTTCTTGGAAATTGGATTTTTAACATTTTTTTAACTACTGAGATACATAATTTAAACAAAAACACTGACAACTTAAATAAAATGTCTGGGTGAGATACGGGGACAACATAGCTCTTAGCTAACCAAACAAGCCTGATTAACTGAATGTTCTCTTCTTGTTTCATCAAACATCCTAAGCTCTTGTGTTTTACTGTTTGTTTGTGTTTCTAGCGGTTTCTGATGAACCTATCATCATACACCTCACTGACACCACACATAAAGAAGAGATTTAGCCTAAGACTATCCTTTCATGTTACAAAATTCAGGAGCTGATCATATACTTCATGGAGCAGATCATGCATCCATCTAGTGTATATCACGGAAGATGCTGTTGAGAGGTTAAAAAGCTTTACATTTCTTGGAGTGTCTATCATTGATAACCTGAAGTTGACACATGATACCTCAGCTATTTTAAAGTACACTAACCAATGCCTTTAGCTGTCTGTATAACACATGCTGCTTTAAAAGGGCAAACTGTATTATTAAAGAACTCAGCCAGGCTGCATAGTAATGTGTCTTCACCTCTCATTCTGCCAAATAGTACAAAGCCATCGATTGAGGGACAGCCTCAGGTCATAAATGTCCTCAACAGTCACTTTATCAGACATCAGTGTTTTTAGCTATGGTGAGCCAAAATGTAATTTAGAGATATTTTAAATGGGCTTAGATATCTTCAACTGTAATTAAATTAATTTAACATACTTCCATAAACTGGATTTACAGACTTATTAAAATCTGGACTGGAAAGAAACCAACCAAAAGCAATTTCAATTATTTTTGGATTTTTATTATTAATTTTAATTCAGCACTAACAACATCACTCACTAGGAAATTTTTGCAATATTTTGCATGGACCATAAAGGCATTTGAATCTTTCAATGAAATGTCTACCACTGCTCCCATTCTAAGTCATCCTGATATTTCACTTTCATTTGAAGTCAAAGTAGGTGTGCTATTTTTCCAGCATTTTTAGAATACAGGAAAACTACATCCATGTACCTCTCTCTTGAGAAAAAAAACTAACTCATACTGAAGAAAATTAAATGGCGAATCTAGAATTACTCACCATAAAATTAGACTTTGAAGAATGGTGCCTTTAGTCAGAGGGTTTACATTCTTGATGCATTTAAAATTGACAAACCTACTTAATGCTAGACAGGCTCATTGGCTACTGTATTTTAGTAGACTTGACTTTGTAATGCTCCAGCTTTGCATGCTCCTTCAAAAAATGTTAGGCAATATGAAATTTCAGACACAGCTCCAGGTTAAAAAGATATTGTCCTTTCAGAAGTTTTTAAGATTGCACTGACTCAGTTATAGGGCCTCAACACTATGGAATGATTTGTTTGCTTATATAAGAGATGTTCCCTCATTCTAAATCCAAGCTGAAGACTCACTATTTTAGTATAGCATACTCTGATTAGAGCTGCTCAATAGCTGTGCATATTACATCTCTGTTTGTTAGTCATTTGTACAAAAATAGAATTACAATAATTATAAACCATTACTGACACTCCTTTGTTCTGTATCTCTTCATTTAATCCTGATGTGGCACTTGTTACTCCAGCTCAAAGGAAAAGGCCATCAGCAGTAAATGGCAACTTTGAAATCAAAAGGTTGAAAGGATTGTGTCCTCTTTCCTGACAACCCAGCACAGTCTTATTCTCTGGAATGCCGAGTAGGATATGGACAGCCAGTTGCCCTAGGTTTCCAGACGTTTAAGTTTGTCTTTTGACTTTGTTATAACTGACCGTGGACCCCCCATAGATTTGTTTTTTCAAAGAATGCTATTGATTGGAGTTTTAGGTTCCCTCTCCTCTGTTGTCAGCTAGCCATAGCGCATCGATAATGTTAATAGGCAGATATTACTAGGATCCATTTATATTATTCAGTTTGGAATTCCTTTTTTATTGTGTGTTTAAACTAATCTGCATTTTTATGTGTGTGAATTATATGATTTTCATGAAAAGTGAACAATGATTAAAATACAAGTAGTGTAAAATAAAACAAGCACAAGCTGCAGTCTTCCTTTAACCTAAAGATTATTTACACTATTAGTACAGCCTGTTCAAATGAGTACATAATACTTGCCTTATCATAGACACTAGCGTTCCTTGCAGCAGTAACCATCCAGATCTCCTTATAAAACCTGTCACAAATGGGATCACTTACATCCACACAAAAATCTTCAAGTAATCCTAAAACCAACCTGCAAGATAAAAGTGGTTGGATATGTGAGGGCAGTCAAAACCAATGATAGACATTTCTTATGAGTCATTATTTGCATAATGATATATTGCCTGAATGTTAAATAACACATAGTGTGTAGATAGTGTGTGCTCCAATTGTCTTTTCACACATTTTTTAAATAGTTTTCTTTTTTACACTGGTGTTAGCTCATATTTAAAAACTGACTGCTCAGTCATTTTTTAATGACATACAGTGCATCCGGAAAGTATTCACAGCGCATCACTTTTTCCACATTTTGTTATGTTACAGCCTTATTCCAAAATGGATGAAATTATTTTTTTTCCTCAGAATTCTACACACAACACCCCATAATGACAAAGTGAAAAAAGTTTACTTGAGTTTTTTGGAAATTTATTAAAAATAAAAAAATTGAGAAAGCACATGTACATAAGTATTAACAGTCTTTGCCATGAAGCTCAAAATTGAGCTCAGGTCCATCCTGTTTCCCCTGATCATCCTTGAGATGTTTCTGCAGCTTAATTGGAGTCCACCTGAGGTAAATTCAGTTGATTGGACATGATTTGGAAAGGCACACACCTGTCTATATAAGGTCCCACCGTTGACAGTTCATGTCAGAGCACAAACCAAGCATGAAGTCAAAGGAATTGTCTGCAGACTTCCGAGACAGGATTGTCTCGAGGCACAAATCTGGGGAAGGTTACAGAAAAAGTTCTGCTGCTTTGAAGGTCCCAATGAGCACAGTGGCCTCCATCATCTGTAAGTGGAAGAAGTTCGAAACCACCAGGACTCTTCCTAGAGCTGACTGGCCATCTAAACTGAGTGATCAGGGGAGAAGGGCCTTAGTAAGGGAGGTGACCAAGAACCCAATGGTCACTCTGTCAGAGCTCCAGAGGTCCTCTGTGGTGAGAGGAGAACCTTCCAGAAGGACAACCATCTCTGCAGCAATCCACCAATCAGGCCTGTATGGTAGAGTTACTAGACAGAAGCCACTCCTTAGTAAAAGGCACATGGCAGCCCGCCTAGAGTTTGTCAAAAGGCACCTGAAGGATTCCCAGACCATGAGAAACAAAATTCTCTGGTCTGATGAGACAAAGATTGAACTCTTTGGTGTATGCCAGGCGTCATGTTTGGAGGAAACCAGGCAACGCTCATCAGCAGGCCAATACCATCCCTACAGTGAAGCATGCTGGTTGCAGCATCATGCTGTGGGGATGTTTTTCAGCGGCAGGAACTGGGAGACTAGTCAGGATAAAGGAAAAGATGACTGCTGCAATGTACAGAGACATCCTGGATGAAAACCTGCTCCAGAGTGCTCTTGACCTCAGACTGGGGTGACGGTTCATCTTTGAGCAAGACAACGACCCTAAGCACACAGCCAATATATCAAAGGAGTGGCTTCAGGACAACTCTGCGAATGTCCTTGAGTGGCCCAGCCAGAGCCCAGACTTGAATCCGATTGAACATCTCTGGAGAGATCTTAAAATGGCTGTGCACCGACGCTTCCCATCCAACCTGATGGAGCTTGAGTGGTGCTGCAAAGAGGAATGGGCAAAACTGGCCAAGGATACGTGTGCCAAGCTTGTGGCATCATATTCAAAAATACTTGTGGCTGTAATTGCTGCCAAAGGTACATCGACAAAGTATTGAGCAAAGGCTGTGAATACTTATGTATTTCATGTGATTTCTCAGTTTTTTTTTCATTTTTAATAAATTTGCACAAACCTCAAGTAAACTTTTTTACGTTGTCATTATGGAGTGTTGTGTGTAGAATTCTGAGGAAAAAAATGAATTTAATCCATTTTGGAATAAGGCTGTAACATAACAAAATGTGGAAAAAGTGATGCGCTGTGAGTACTTTCCACTGTAATAGCTAAAGGTCATCCACATCTTTTTTGTTTTTTATTCTCTACTCTATTCTGATCATCAAGGATAATGTTATTGTAAAGTGGGTATTATTTATTCATTCTTTTTCCAAACAATTTTAAGCATTTTAATAGCTTATATCATGTCACCTCTTAATTCCTGTTTACTTAAACTGAAAAGACTTGTTTCTAGCTCATACCAAACAACCCCTGTGACAAAGGATGCTATATCAACGCCTGACCCGACACAGACAGACACGGGAGGCACACTGATAAAACAGATAAATCTTTTTCTTTCTCCAGTAGGCAACACCTTTCCCGTTCCCAAAGGCACAACACAGTCCCATAAACACATCACAGTTCTTTTTCCTCTTTATCTCCTCCACTCCTCTTTCCAGCAAGGTTTGTTTCCCTCCTCCCGACTCTGGCTCCCAGAGGGGTGGCTGCTAGCTCCTTTTATAGACCACCCGGAAGTGCTCCAGGTGTTTGATGACTGATTTCCAGCTGTACGTCCGGGTGTGGTGGAAGAACCGCCCACAAGGGCTCAGGTACCACTGCAGCACCCCATGGTGGCACCCCCGAATCCCAACAGGGTCGTAGAGAACTCCATCTCCCATAGAGCCCTGTGGGAATTTGAGGCACCACTGCTACCCAGGGGGGCTCCCATCTAGTGTCCCGGGGAAGATACTGATCAGTACATGCCTCTTCCCCCGGACCATATACAGAATAAAGTATCTATCTATCTATCTAGAAGAGGCATCCCGGCCAGGCAAGGGCCCCGGCCGTCCACCACACCCCATAATCAGTTTATCTCTGCACTTAATCTGGTATTCATTTATTTATTTATTACAGTACGTGATATTCCAGATGTGGTATCAATAGGGCATAAGTACAACTTCCTTTGATTTCTACTTGGCACACAGTTTTATGTAACCCCACATCCTCTTATCTTTTTGAGTAACTTCTGAATATTCTCAGTTTGTGGATGGTGACGACTGCAACTCTGAAGTCTTCCTCATATGTTGAAAGGACTTCACTTACCTCAGCTTCAATTATAAAAATCATATAAATATACTAACAATTACATCATAGATCTTTATAAAACAACCTTGGATGTAGAAAATTAATGTAAACATAAAGGTTATTTGATACTTTGTTTATTCCAAAAGAGGCAAACAAGTTGACAATAATACCTGAAGCACTTGAGTCTTAGTGAAAGAGCAAATCGTCCAGCTTTGTAGTCTTTGCCATCCATTACAGAGGGCACAAATTCTGTGTCTTCAACTATGACAGCTATCTCGCTATCTCTCTTTCCCAGCATGCTTCTATCATTGATGTTGGCAGACCCTGTTGAAAACATTGGTTATAATTAGCATAGGCTGGCTCTTTTTCCTACTGATTATGCTAATATTATGTACGTGATTCAAATATGAGATTTTTCATTACCATGTCCTACACACACTTTCAACAGGCTGACTTTCATGTTTAGATATTGAATTATATAAATGGAAGGATATTTTCACTTTTATACAGGGTGTAATTATTGGCAAAAAAAGATCCTGACTACATATCATACATAACAGAACAGATTTTCCCCTTATCATTTTGTGTGTGGCTCACCTTGCACAGGACTTGCACTTCTAATTTATTCTTTGTGTGGAGTGCCCTCTGCTGGGCTATTAACAGACTTTTTCTTCACAGACTTCATACTTAAATAAAAAATGCCTTTTCTGCACTCTGTAAAAATCTTTTTTAACTATTTTAAAAGTAACAGTATTTTTTTTTACTTTAATAACAAGAAAAAATAAACATTTTAAAAGCGACCACTATTCATACCAATACAAAAAAATAGGTCCTCAAAATGACTCACAGTTTCATAACCTTATGTCACCTAATGCAAACAATTATCCAGCAAAATATTCATGATAGACAGTAGTTATGATTTCATTAAAGGTCAGAGCCTAGCAGGTTTCCATTGCCAATAGCTGTAGGTTAAGCAACAAATTGCTTTTAATCTTTTTCATGTTGAGCATTAGCTTGTCACCTTCTGACATGCGGAAACTCTTATTGCGTATACTGAATTATTTTTGTAATTGTCAAATACAGCAACAAAATTCACTTAATTACTAGAATGTATGATGACAACATGGGAAACACAATATTTTCTGCACTCAAAAGAAAATAATCTATGGAAGCAAATACTTGATCTTGATATTGTGAAGAAAGTAAAGAAAGCCAAAGAAAACTCATGTAAGCCCTGAGCGTCAGTCAATGTTGGTAATGTCTATTTGTTTTTGCCTTCTCTCGTGCATTTACAGTAAAACAAGTGATGAAGGTGTATATTCGTTGCTAAAAAATGCAAATAGAAAAAGAAAGAAGTGAAGAAAATAGTGCCTTAGTGTGTCTCAAGTCTGAATCATTCATTAAACAGTTGGATAGAGAGCATGGCTGTTAGCCAGACTTGGGGTGGTGACTCAAAGAAATAAACTGATATCAAATTACTAACTTGTCTAAAATTTTAACATGATTTCTTTAATGATTACTTCCTAGAAAAATTCCTTTTCTAATTTGTTAGCTTTTGTGCTATTTTTTAACATATGTAAAGCTACAAAGGTTAGTGCCCTGCTTAAACAGAAGGGCTGGCTGATCCACCTGCCACCACAATAATAAAATCCAATCTACCTTACCACCTCCAAGCTCCTTTAGTTCTTAATCTAAGAGGGTTTATTCCTTTTCTAGTTCTACTTAGAATTACATCTAGGTCCGGAATAGATCTACACTTGCACTAGGGGAAACCAAGTCATAACTCCTTCTAGATGCACTTGATGTCACTGCAGCCCTAGACATAGCTTTGTCCTTTAAGGTCCTTTGACTCCATGACAGCCAAATACCTGCCTGTGTATGAAGAACAGCATTATGCATCTGGCACTATATGCCCGCTAGTGTCCTGTTGGAACCTCCTAGGTGACTCCTTACAATGACCTGTGCGGAGCCTGTCTAAGAAATAGCTGGGATCTAGTACAGAGACATAAGAAACACTAAACTAGTAACAAATAAACTGACATAGTAGCACTTACACTGTGAACTGCTGGTAGTCAGCCCATTGCAACAGCTAGAGAGACAGATAAAGTAGTGACTATAGATACAGTAGATAGATAGATAGATAGATAGATAGATAGATAGATAGATAGATAGATAGATAGATAGATAGATAGATAGATAGATAGATAGATTAGTTTTTACGAGTTTTGTGCCCTCCAATTTACCAATTATGACAGTGTTGTCATCCACAATCATCAGTTTGCTGTGTACGTAGATCAATTCTGTAACTAGCTTGCCATCCAATTCAGCATGAGTTCTCAGGCCACAGAATGAGATGTAGTTTATCCAAAAATCTGCCACTGCAGCAAAGAATACAGCAGATGTCACAGCAGGAATAAGGGAATGACACTCAATGACAGTGATGGCAATTACATGAATTTATTTGTCTTTATTTCAAGCACAGAGCAAACAATGGCCAGTAAACTGTGTACAGAAATTACATTCTCCCTGGTACATGGCTGCAAGCTTGAATGTTGGTGGGCATTTAGTTATTTTAATATGAAGTCAGCTTGATACATTTCATATGTTGTCCCTACTTCAATACACTTAAAATTACAATTACAAAGTTAAATGAGTAATCATCTTATAATACAGTACCTCTTAAATGCCTATTCAACATTTAATGCCTATTCAACACTCTAATGCCTTCAGCTCCTAAATTCAGTACAATGGGTGTCTTTGTAGTGGACAGACTGTCCAGCCTCCCAGCAAGACTAGAGAAGAAGCCTTTTTTTTTCTTTTTATAAATCAAGTTGTAAGATAAATATCTGCCAATTATATACTCATGTGATTTATACTGGATTTTTTTTAATAATTTCTTTGCACTTTGGTATTGACAGTTCCTTCATCACTGCTTAACACTGTGTAAGAGTCCATATACATAGTGCTTCTCCAATTCAGTGTTACTAAAATTGTGCTGTATGAAACTTCAGTTTATAATATACAGAACAGATTTTTACTTTTTGTATCAGCAGGCCCGATTGTACACCAGAAACAGAGTTTAATTTTTGTTTTTGGCTAAAAATTCATATGACTTTTACAAATAAATGTACCACTACCATTAAAATTTGGGCATGATTTTAATCAAGCATATACTCATATATAGTGATAGCAGAGATAATAAATGTGCACATAAGTTAATTGGACAAAATCAGTGAAATTGATGTGAATTAAATCAAATCCATTTATGTGCTAATTATTATAGTAATTTTTCAAATCTGCCTTATTATGAAAGTTTGCGTTACTAAAAGAACAATAAAAGCATGATGCTTACCCAATTGTTTAAGCACAAAATATAACTCATTGCATGTGCGGTCCCTTTTATATTAATTTTTGCAATTTTAAATGAAGGGTGCCGATATTTCTGGAGTTGACTGTATATAATACATATCTACTGTTGTTCCATTTTCTATTTTTATTGACTGTTATATCATATAAACAGGCAAGCTAGTTTAAATTGTTTTCAGATTGCATTATTTATTATTTTGCATTTAAACGACAAAAGACAAAGGTTAAAATGTGTGCTCTTTGTCTCATCTTACAGACTGTGGATAATGCCTAAAGCAACTTAGAGAAGCTGCAGTTAAGTCACTGCCTGCTCATCCCTGCCTAAAACAGATCATTTCTCTAGCATTTAGGCTTTCTTGAAAGAGTACTGGCTGGAGAAACACACATTGATCCGATCGACAGCTAGATAAGATGAGGAACTATCGTCAAATCGGAAAAAGGGTCACAAAGTAAAACTCTAGGAACAAGGGACTCATTAATACAATCCCATTTGCAAGGATTCAAGCATGAAAATATGCACACGCCAATAAAATTCCCTAAGCCCGTAAGAGTAGGACATGTCCTACTTATGGTAGTAGACTAATATTCAGTGTCACACTACTGTGTGGAGGAAGTAAAAACAGATAAAGTAAAAGCATGTTGCTCAGTTTTATATATATATATATATATATATATATATATATATATATATATATATATATATATATATATATATATATATATTGTCAGGGATGCCAGGGGCCATGACCCGGCCGGGACGCCAGGAGGGACCAGAAGAGGGTCAGAGCCCTGCCTGGATCACGTGGGGTTTGCCTTCCGGGTTGCTTTGGGGGCCACGGGTCAAGGGCATGGAAGCCCTTCCCTGTAGGGGCCCGTGGTCACCTTGGAGACTTGTTGCCCCAGCACTTCCACCACACCAGGAAGTGCTGGGGGGAAGACCTTTGGTGTTACCCGGAGGGCTGTCAGGAGGACAGCCGGCACTTCCGCCACGCTGGGGCGTGGCCAACGGAGGAATGCCGGGAACACCTGCTGCTCATCCAGGCACTCTATAAAAGGGGCCGTCCTTCATACATTCGAGGCTAGAGTCGGGTGGAAGGAGGACGAGGCAAGAGGAGCTGTGGAGGCAGCCCGAAGACAAGGCATTGTGGCCAGGACTGTGATTGGTTTGGGGTTTGTGCACGTGACTAGGTCTGAGTGACCACTGGACTGGGTCTTTGTGACCATTATATTAATTGTAAAACTGTAAAATAAACGTGTGGTGGTTTTAAGACAACATGTCCACCTGTCTGTGTCCGGCTAAGTTCACAATATATATATATATATATATATATATATATATATATATATATATATATATATATATATATATATATATATATAAAGGGATGTCTCCTATGGTCTTACAGCAGGAGCAAAAGGCATTAGAGCTTTGCTGCAGAATTAGAAAAATAGAAAGAGCAAAGAGACATCTGAGACTTACTGAAAAATTCTCATTGCGTGTTACAATATGTTTAAACTCCACTTTTTCTACTGCCACTCTTGCTACTTGTCTTTCAGGAAACCATATTTAAATAAATAATATTTATGTTTACACAAAACAGAAACAAACTTCTGAGGACAAGATTAAGGTTTACTTACTCACTCTTTTGAGCCTCTCGATGATTGAATTTTCTCCTCTGCACATTGACCTGAGGATATATAAAAATGAGTGTTTATTTCTGAAGCAGTTGAGGTATCTGCAAATATTTCAGCTTCATTACAGTTTGATCTATGATAGCTCTGCTCAGCAACAGAATGGAAAAGACTACCTGACCTCCATGGACAGCAGGTAATAATTCACATTTTTTGAAAGTTGAAATTACAGAGTAAGCGGCTGATGTGTAGAGACCATGTTTAATTTCTTTCTTGCACTTAAAACCTATTATTCTTTCCTTTCCTTAAAAAAGAAAACAATGTCAAGGATAATAGTTTTTGAGTAAATGAGACAGATAAACCCACACCTTTCTTATTCAGTAGGAACCAACAACAGAAAAAGTATTAAAATTGCAACTTTTCAGTTGTCCTCTTCAGATTTCTGTGCAGTGCATTGCAAAGCTGTATACATTAAAGCTTAAGAAATGACTGATAGATAGCACACTTATTATTTTATTAATGGGAGCTTAGTCAATGAAAATGCATTTGAATAAATGCATTACTTGTAGGGTCAGTGGAATCTCTGCAATAATGGCAAGTGGCATACTGCTCCCCAGTCTCCTAGTATAAGAATGTTCTGTAAAAAAAATAAATCATAAACTCTTCTCAATAATATAAGGTACTGTTAAAATTTTTTACAGCAAGCTCAGTCCTCATGTTCAAATTTTTCCGATTTTTCATTATTTGTTCAGTGCAACTTCTTATTTAGAACAGCATTTATTTATTTTGAGTATGTGAAATTCTCTTTATGCCTGATGCCACTGGCTTTTTTTCCTTGTGGTTTAGGCAGGCCCTTGTACCACACAGTATTTCCAGCAGACGTTTGCTCAGGTGTGCAAACATGTAGCCTGAAACTTTAAGTTCTGCCTCTTGGCCTGAATAATAGACCTCTTTAAGTGATGTTTTGTGACACAATTTAAAAGTTGTGTGAACTTGGCATCATTTTTATGTTTATCATGAGTCATGCAGATTTGATTAGATTAGATAAACTTTATTAATCCCAAAGGCAAATTCACATGAACACAGCAGCAGAAACAGAAAGAACAGAGATAAAGACTCACAGGACAAATAATAGAGCCAATCAATCAATCTACTCTCTATATATAAAATCCTAAACCTAAAAGTGCAACGATTTGTGCAACAATTTTATGCAATTTTTTATGTCACTTTTTTTTCACACTTTAAATTGGGCTTATTTTAAAACCTGCATATATATGTTTGGTATAATTCTTTTCAGAATATATTGACCTTTAATGTGATATTGTTAGATTTTCAGATTCTTATTCCAATTTTAAATTATAAATGAAAAAATACCAAGAACTCACGTCCTGCGAGACGAAACTTTGTGCCAAAGGATTTAACCACAGCCAGGGCAAAAAATAAAAGACAAAGAGTAGGAAAGCTGCTGTACAGGCTTTTAAATGTTTGAAGCGGCGCACGAAATACAGATTACACGGTACAGCAGTAAACCAGTAGCTGATCGAGCAAACGGGAGGAAAAAAACACTGTATTTGTTTCCCAGCGACCGCGTCTCCTTGGTGTGTGTTTAGCACCCCTCTTCACAACGTGAGCGGCAGAGACACAAAGTGGCTGGCACATAAGCGCAGGCTGGGGGGGTTGGTGAGCAAAGTGAGCAGGGGGCGAAAACCCTAGTCAATAAATAAAAAAATAAATGATATTTCTAAATGAATTTAAAGAATACATCAGGAATCACTCAATTGCCTGATAGCCATGAGCACAAAAGACCCCCAGAAGAATGACTCAGTGACTAAAAGTGCTCCAAGACTGTGCCTGCTGGGTGGGATGGAGGGGAGGTGATTTTTTTTATGTACAATATGATTTAGCCCTTTCCCTTCAAACAAAAATTGAACATTTTTAAATAAATTTGAAATTCTGCTTTTTGTGTAGAATAGGTGATATTGACACTGAGATATTTTAATACTGTTCTTTGGTTGTTGTACTGTTTGACAAAATAATATGTTGATAGATCTTCTTGTGATTTTTTATAGCAATTTTATCATCACTGGTGCTGTTTGCCTAACACGTCGTGAAAGGTAACGTCTCTCCTCTGCTCCAATATAGGCCTTGTATGTTCTGCTCTTTAAATGGTTCATAATCTCTATGTCTCACACACACAGACCTCTTGCATGACTTCTCAGGATGGATCTGCCCCTTCTCGCTCTCTTTCTTTCTTTCTTTCTTTCTCTCTCTCCACAGTCCTTGTGGCCCCACTAGAATTTTCACAAAAAACGTCACTGTTTAGGTGTGGGAACATTATTTTTGCTTTTATGAAAAAGATCTACACTTGTATCTGGAAGGTTACCAGTTCAAATCCCTGTTACTGCCAAAAGAGATCCTACTCTGCTGGGCCTTTAAGTAAGACCCTTAAGCAGCCCTTGTTCCAGGGGCGCTGTACAATGGCTAACCCTACTCTCTGACCCCAAGGGGTATGCGAAAACTAAAACATTCCTAATACAAGAAATAAAGAACAAAAAAAAAGTAAATATCTCTTGTTCTTTGATGGATAAGCTATTAAATTATATAACATTTTAGGTATATGTCATGGGTAACGTCAATGTAGTGATGATTTTGTTTGGTACAGCAGTCAGAACTGAAATTAGGCAGACACAGCTTTGAAGATCCCTCAGTAAATCAAATGTCTAAGGATGTAGTGGCACAGCCATAGTCTTATAACCATCAAGTATTCTTGAATTGTCAAGTGTTCATGCCCTCATTTTAACAAAAACAATGACCACACATTGACATGTCAGAGTCTTCTAGTTGCACAACACCACAAGTGACAAAAACACAAGGAAAGGAAGCAAACAAAACTCCCAAAATAAACACAAAAATGGCAAAAGATATGCTGACAGAAATGATTATTATTAAAGAGGAAAGGTTGAAATGACAGTGCTAAAATTTGAGACAAAGAAAGGCATTTATAAGTGTGTCAGAGAACTACAGCTCAGCTAAAGCTTTTTGATGGCTCAGACAAGCACCTCTTCTAGTTCTAGTTCTCATTTCTTTACTTTTTAACAGATGCATCAAAAAACAAACAATCCAATTTGAATTCCTTTGAATTCTTAACTAATTTAAAATAACAAAAGAAGTTTTGAGGTTTGCAGTTTGTAGCAATCCAGCAAGCTATCACTGCTGTCATTGCTTCAAAATGTTAACAGCTTTTTATGTTTTCTAATACATTTCATAAAGCAAGCCAGAAAAATTAAAAGTATGATTCTACTTAATTGCTCATAATAGTAATTTTCTACAACACAGAGTGAACTATTTATTTGTGTATTCTTTTTGCAGCTATGTACAAATTTTTCTTTTTTAAAAATTAAGAAAGACCTTATTAATGTTTAATCAGCGAGAAATAGTTATAGAAATATCCACATATTTATTTTCTAAATAATATAATCATTTCAAAGTTACACTGAATTGCATACATTACTAAGTGAACAATAAGACAAGCAGTACTCGATTTTGTTCAGATCAGTGAGCTCTTCCCATGTCCTTCTGGGAAGCAAAGAAATAAAAATATTTCATATGAAATAATCACTCAATGGTACTGAAATATCCAAATGATTTGGAATTATTCAGGATATTCAAATAATAACTAAAACAACAATAAATTCCAGTTAGATTGTATACTTTTCTAAAATTGTTCCTTGCAAAATTATTTTTTTTCTGATATCAATTGTGTTATGATAAGGTGGGTCAGGATTCTTCCAACCCAATGCAGTGTAAGCTATCACCATACATAATTCACTAGGCAGCAACGCCCCACTGGGTATTATTTCACGTTGAGCTGTTAGAGAATTAGGGAGTCCAAGATGGGCTAATAAATGATCAAAAATTAAGAGTCTAAATAGAAGACATTCCCACATATACCCCTCAGAAGTGTGTGTGCTTCATGATCTCTCTCTGGACCCAATACATTTTAGTCTGAGGTGAGACAGATGAGTGTGCTCTGTAGTTCTGAGTCAACTTTGATCATTTCCTTTCACACAGTCTGAGTTTATTTTATCTAGTGCCAACTTCCATCCATTATCTGAAAATGTAATCAATAGTTCTTATTCCCAATCTTTTTTCAGATTGCCTTGAGATGAGTTCTTCTGTAAACACTAACATGGTCTGGATATATTACTGATGTCTTTCACGGCTAGAAAGTATGTCTGTTGTAGATTTTTGAGGGAAAAGTGTCAAAGATGTCCACGTTTCTTATTGAGAATACACTGACTTCTTTGTAGTAAAAGAATTAAAAAAAAGTTTATATTTCAGGCACAGTGGTCCAAAGGATACAACATACTGTCATTAGAGTAGACTCTTAACATCCTAATGCCGAGTGTATGCAATACATTAAACAGTGCCTACTTTTGAGAGTGTAGTTCTACAAGACTACAGTATGTTGTTGAGGTGCAATTGATAGTACGATCTCAGCCTTCAACTATCTTCTGTGTAGGAACCATAACTGATTTCTGAATTTAAACCAGCACATTTCCACTTTGCTTGAACTAATTAATGGTAATTGGTGTGCAGAGCAAAGTGAGGATTTGTTCAGGATTTTCTTTTCCTTGGTTAGCAATGCCATCCAGATTCAATTCTGTTGAATTCCTTCCATTATTTCATAATACATATAACCCTGCAGCAAAACTGATTGTTAGGCAACGTTATGTTCTCTCTGTACTTTTGGTCTCTGAAGGATTAATTATTTTTACCCATTTATTATTAATAAACAAATAATAATAGTAATAATAATAATTGTGTCCATTTTCTTAAAGAAAGGATATTAATTAATCCTTTAATCAATCCTAACATACTGGAATGCACTAGGAAATAGATAAATTGTTTTGAAGAATTTACCTTAAATAAAAGGTTAAGTGTCTGCATGTCTATCTGTGTGTCCGTCCAGTTGTTACGTCTTGGTCATTCTAACAGATGGTACAACACAAACATTATCAGTAGGAAAATGTTTGCATTTGTCATTTCAATAGATGACACTTCATAAACATTAACAACACTGCTTTTACGAATTCCAAATCCCCAAAAGGATATAACAGAGACAAATGTATTGCATGGTGCATCGAAAGTGTTAATGCTGAGGTCTATGTTGATTGCTTAGATTTCATCCCATGTTAGATGGGCAGCATAGCTAGTATTAATTAATTAAAATAATCTTAATTATCACAGTGAATGTAAAATGAAGACATAGTCACGTAATTTGGCCTTGTAAAATTCCATCAGGTTGTGAAAGATATTTTCAATAGCTCTTTAAATTGTTGGGTATCAATGTAAAATGCTATTAGAGAACATGATATGTAGGAGTATTCATAGAAAATGTGTGTTTATTTGTTTTTATAAGCATATTATAATTACAGTACCTGTAATTAAAATGCATTACAGCCTTGATAGCTTGTCCTCCACCTGTCGAGATATCTCCCTCAAAACCAGGCAATAGTGGCAACACGACATAAACACGGAACCTCTTCTTTTCTCTGTAAACATATTCACAGTTAATGAAACTCATTGTCTTTTAATAGTTTTATTACTTTTTTTTCTGGGCTTCCACTTCTAAAAACATTTTTATCCTTATGTTCACAGTAATGGAAAATACATTTGAATATACATCTTCTATATCCTGCAAATAAAGATTGTGTAAATTTGAATATTTTGTCTCTTTGTTTTACATTTATAGAATGCTAGCTACATAAAATATTATTATCTAAGTCACTTTTTCTAAGTATGTTAAAGCTCATATAGGAGGTTATAACTCAGGTAATGAGGATGGTGATGTTAATTTTTTAAATATCATGATATCTTTGTTTGCAACATAAAGTGTTGAGATATTATAGTGAATATTTAAATTTGAGGCTTACTAAAATTGGTAGCATGGAAGCAGAGCAGGTAGTGTTCTCTTCACTGGAGTGTCTTCTGTGTAAAGTCTGCAGGTTCTCTCATTTCTTTGGGAACTGAGATTTCCTCTCACAGCGTAAAGACATTAATGTGGGTTTTTGGCAAACCTGAACTGGCCAGTGTGGTGGAATGTACACTATTTGTGAGAGCAGCCCCCAGTACACAGTTCATTCCGGGCCCTACTCCTCACCTTGACACAGTCATAAAAAGCAGATCCACAAAAATAATGAATGGGTAAATGTCTTCATAAATTATCCAAATCAATATTAAAATGGAAATTTGAACACAGTTTTACCGTGTATATCTCTCTATTATAAAAAAAAAATCTTGGGGAAGCAGAGTAGGGAGACGAGATGTGATCTTCTCAGAAGACAATTTGAAGTCCCACGAGAGACACTTTAACTTGCTCCCAGCTCTTAAAACAATGACTAGCGACAAGCAAAACACGCAGCTCGCAGCAGATGATCCGACCACTTCTCCTTGTGTGCATTCAGCCACCCTAAACACCCCTCTTCATAACACGAGCAGCAGAGACACGAAGTGGCAAAAAGGACAGCGGCTGTACAGGCTTTAAAATAATGGACGGGCAGTTTGACAACAGCTGCCTCCACTTCACAACGCGAGTAGCGTTATACGTCCTGCGAGAAAGAGATTTAACCACACCCAGGGCCGGAAATAAAGGACAAGTATTGTTTTTACAAAAGTTTTTAAAGTAAAAATGAAAATAATGCATATGTAACAATTCCCATGAAAATAACAATCTCTTTAAATTGTATATTGGGTAAACCAAACACTGGGGTGGGCGAGCGAAGCGAGCAGGGAGCGGAGCCCCCTAGTTACACTCACCTAAAGGATTATTAGGAACACCTGTTCAATTTCTCATTAATGCAATTATCTAATCATCCAATCACATGGCAGTTGCTTCAATGCATCTAGGGGTGTGGTCCTGGTCAAGACAATCTCCTGAACTCCAAACTGAATGTCAGAATGGGAAAGAAAGGTGATTTAAGCAATTTTGAGCGTGGCATGGTTGTTGGTGCCAGATGGGCCAGTCTGTGTATTTCACAATCTGCTCAGCTACTGGGATTTTCACGCACAACCATTTCTAGGGTTTACAAGGAATGGTGTGAAAAGGGAAAAACATCCAGTATGCGGCAGTCCTGTGGGCGAAAATGTCTTGTTGATGCTAGAGGTCAGAGGAGAATGGGCCGACTGATTCAAGCTGATAGAAGAGCAACTTTGACTGAAATAACCACTTGTTACAATAGAGGTATGCAGCAAAGCAGTTGTGAAGCCACAACACACTACAACATGGGCTACAACAGCAGAAGACCCCACCGGGTACCACTCATCTCCACTACAAATAGGAAAAAGAGGCTACAATTTGCACAAGCTCACCAAAATTGGACAGTTTAAGACTGGAAAAATGTTGCCTGGTCTGATGAGTCTCGATTTCTAGTTGAGACATTCAAATGGTAGAGTCAGAATTTGGCATAAACAGAATGAGAACATGGATCCATCATGCCTTGTTACCACTGTGCAGGTTGGTGGTGGTTGTGTAATGGTGTGGGGGTATGTTTTCTTGGCACACTTTAGGCCACTTAGTGCCAATTGGGCATTGTTTAAATGCCACGGGCTACCTGAGCATTGTTTCTGACCATGTCCATCCCTTCATGACCACCATGTACCCATCCTCTGATGGCTACTTCCAGCAGGATAATGCACCATGTCACAAAGCTCGAATCATTTCAAATTGGTTTCTTGAACATGACAATGAGTTCACTGTACTAAAATGGCCCCCACAGTCACCAGATTTCAACCCAATAGAGCATCTTTGGGATGTGGTGGAACGGGAGCTTCGTGCCCTGGATGTGCATTCCACAAATCTCCATCAACTGCAAGATGCTATCCTATCAATATGGGCCAACATTTCTAAAGAATGCTTTCAGCACCTTGTTGAATCAATGCCACGTAGAATTAAGGCAGTTCTGAAGGCGAAAGGGGGTCAAACACCGTATTAGTATGGCGTTCCTAATAATCCTTTAGGTGAGTGTATATTGATGTATTAAAGTTGGATGTATAATAAATACTGTATAATACCGATATGTACTGTAGATAGAAGTAGATTGTTAGGTGATCTTTATAGGACCACAATGCACTTCAATATTTTCAGAAATTTTGCACCTGTATGCTTGCAGGATCCTTTCAACGAGTACATCTCCAATGCCATTATGAATTGTTTTATCTGCACAACTGATGAAAAACTGATTCTGTAATTACAGACATTTTAAGTTACTGATCATTTAAATACTGTGTTAGTCACACAACATAAAATAAACAAATATGATCATACTGAACACAGATACATAAAATGCATTATTCAGAACAAAAGAAATGGAAATTCACATTTTAAAAGGTAATCTTTTTGCACACACTCAATATGCCTTTTCAACATTTCCATCTGTAAAGTATCATAGACATTTTCATGGCTGGCTCACCTCTATGTAAATAAAATACTTGCTCTTCTTAATAGCTGAGATATATGCTAGGTGTATCGATTCCTCATGTGTTTTTGTGCCAACTGACCACTGACCAACTGACCTTAGCACCTAAAGGAAATGAAGAAAAAGCAGAGAAATCAAACCTCTGTATCCTGTAGTTCAGACAAGCTTTGGTTAAAAAAATAACACAAAAAGAAATGAAGATGTTTAAATAGTGTTAATTGCTTGACTCTGTGCCTACAGTATACAGAGCTACCCAGAAAAGCTTGTAAAACATTTCCTGTTAAATTTCTAAGATTTTTTAATAGATTAGCTTGGAAAACTAGATGTATATGCTGCACTCCTCATTTTTCTATAACTTCAAATCCCTCAGCCAGCGAAAAACAAGAGCAACAATCTCATATTTGTACCATTCTGACTCCTGCACTTGCAGCTACTTCTTCACCTCTTTAATTATGTCACCATCCCATGAAGGAATACTGGGTCACAGAGGAAAAAAAAATTAGGGACACAATGAAGAAAAAAAGGTATATTTCGTGATTAAAACTTCTACTACTACTACTGACTTCTTCTAACCCACAGGCATTTAATAACATAGCATGGGAAAGGTGTTATATAAATAAAATGTAATATTATTGTTATTATTATTATAACAGCCTGTTTAAAAGTACACCTGCTCATGCACTAGCAAACTGATTGTTTAGAGTCGCTGCAACAGCAAGCAGAGCATGTTAAATTAACAACAGAATGAGCTGCAGACTGTTTCTGTTAATGCTGACTCGTTATATAGTGTTGCAAACCTTTCGAGGAAAATACAACTCCACATTCAGTGCATTTACATGCACACAGATAACAGAGTTCAGCTCCTAGCTCCTTAATAATCCACATTTACATGTGCAAGTAAACTTTAAACGTTTGTCAAAGTGTTCCAGAAACTGCATAAAAAAGAGTTAAACATCAGCAGCCACAGAGAATCAGAAAATAAGCATGACACCTGCAATAATTTTCTTGTATTTTTTAATATGTTTAGTCAAATTGCATTCTGTAAATTCTTTTCTACCTGGCTGTGTGACTGAGCACAGGGCCCATTTACACATAATTCTTGCCTTACACCCAGTGCTGCTGGAATAATAATAACACAGGTATGTTTACAGGTGAGATATGCATTAGGTTACTCGTTACTTTAAAAAGAAATCAGACTACTTAACTCACATTGCTTCAAACATGTTTACCCTACTACTCTCGAGATTCTGCTACTTAGCTTGGTGCTGTAGCTCATCAACACAAATTTAGCTATTTTTGAAATACTGAGACAGACTATTTCAGCCAGAAGAAGGAATAATTATGTAACGGCACAGACAAGTTACATCAGCCAGCAATGAGTCATCGAAGAGTGAGCTGGCATTACATTACCAGTGGCTTTTCCAACTAGGTAGTCCTTTTAAGGACAGCGAGCCACCTCAAAGAACCATGTAAAGAGAAGAGCATCCATCCATTGTGGCACTCAGCACCGATGCTTCAATACAATCACCTGACCATTTTCCCCTGAAAATGTATTTTGTGGATGTTTCTACCCATGGGCAGGGTTGCCAGGTCATGAAAATACTTCCAGCCCAGTGAATAGCTCTGTTGACAACCTTATTGGAGCTTAGGGGGGGTATATTTTGATGCTGTTAGCAACAGAGAGATATTCTAAGTTTTACATCGTACATTAGCTTTATTAAAAAAAAAAAATGACACTGGCATTTTAAATAGTATGGAAGTGGTCTGGACTAGCTCTTCTTCTGTTTCTTGAACCAGCTTTATCAAACAATGTACGTGCAATTCAAGAAACAATCCTCAATGGGAGACCATGCCTTTGCAGATCTCAGTAATGTGTTAGTATCGCTAGTCACACTAACCCCCACATACCTGAGGGTGTGAGATGCTGGTTCACTTATCCTTAGGCCTACTGTAGTTCCATCTGGGCTACTGGGCATGCTGGGCAGCAAGTGTTTTATAAACCTTTTTCTCAACCTTCATGGTTTCTATTTTATACCAATATTTTCAAGTTTTCTTTGAATGTCATGCACCGTCTCTTATCTCCTGATGGTATGCATCTCATTACAGTTTTAGAATTTCTCTGGTCCAAGAGGCATCATGAAATCCTGCAATTGGTTCAGGCTGTTTCTTGGTTAAATCTGCTCTTTGGCAATTCAGTTGTTAAGTGAGTAATTTGGGAAGTGCCCTCATAGATTTTTGTAGGCTCCACTAAACTGTTTCTGCGAAACTTGTGCTGTGTCCTTCTGGGTTTCATCTTCATAAATTACAATTGATAGAATGATGGTATTACAGAGACTGATCTTTATTTTGGTGTCAATTAGAGATGATCAAATCAAATGTAGAAGTGCTGACATTAACAACTGTTTGCAAGTTCAGCAGTTGACATCAGCCTTGGGGTTATTTGAAGTGCTGGGTGTTCTTGAAAATGTAAGACAATGCTTTAGGGAAAGTTTGCTTAGCTATTGCCCTAGATAGCCCTTGATAATGTGTGTGTGTTTTCTCATCTATTTCCCCAGAAGTAACAGGGTTTGTTAAAATGGGTGCAGCCTCGATCCAAAGAGACACACCTTAGGTAACCATATAACTTTCCTCTTCAGAGAAGATGATTTTTATCTGTGTGAAATGGTAAGTCCCTTTTTTTAGAGTAAATTTAGAGCACTCACCTCATCCTAGGCAGTGTGAGGCACTATATAATAAGGAGGATAGGAGTTGTATTCAGAGTAACACATTTCAAAAGAACACTTATCAAAGTTTAACTAAGACAAGAAAAGTAATTTGGTGCACCAGCCTAAATAATAATAGCCTTCTTTGTTTCATCACAGAGTATCTCCAGAGGTTTCAATATATTGGAGAATATTCACACAAGCATATCTTTGAATAACATTGTATGACTGAAATAAAATCCTAGCTTCATAAATCCTTTGGAGTAAGCATTTAAATATACCCAATAAAAAGGCACGATTCTTAGTGATTTCCATCATAAGTAAATAGTTACCTGCACGCTTGCTTGGGTGGACTTGCTGATCTCAAGGGGAAAGGCCAATGGGGCAGAAAGACTCTTCGGCAGCAGAAAAGGATGACCTGCTGCTCCAGAGCGCTTTTTTGCCAGCTGCAGGCAAAGACATCTCAATTATTATTTTTTAAAATGCTATTGTAAAATTAGAAAAATAAATTAAATCAAGCATCTTATTTTTCATCAATAACACACCTCAAAATGAACTAAAGTAAAATCAAACACAATATTACATTGGAAAAGAATTATTTAAAAATCATTCTATGAGGTACATTTTTAAATGTATTTGACACAGTATGAAGTCCTTTAGTTTAAAATCTAATTGAACTATTTACTTTATGAAATAGTCAGAATATTTGTAATTGATACATTTTATTAAATATTTATTTTAAGCACTGGAGATTGGGTTTACCTTAAAACTCAGTATAGCAATATCAATGTCCATTCTTAGCTACAATTATGCATGCTGTACTTTAGCTGTTTTTCTAGGATAAACCATGTTCCAGTACAATGAAGAGCTCACTTAAATTAAAAAAAAAAAAAACTATAAAATACCACAAGTGAAAAAGGCTAAGGCTAATTTGTCAATCAGGAAAATGAGTAATTTTGCATTTATTTCCGAAATTATTTCAATTGTATATTTCTTGGTTGCAGAGAAAGTCATTTTCCTTAAACAGCTAATCAAGTCTATTCATTTATCTTTTGTCCCGGGTCCTATTTTCCCCGTAGATTTTCTTTTTTTAATTATTTTGTGAATGTGCATTACACCCAGTCAGGAATTAAATATTAGCAATGTATTTCATTAAAAATGGTCTTGAACAGATTAAATTACTAAACAATCAAAGAAAAAAAGGCCTCTAATTGCTTTAAAAAGGGAGCAGAAAGCCAGCTGTATTAGAGAATTATAGCTGTGGTGTCCCGAGCAGAAGCTGCTGCTGGCTAACTGCAGGGGGTGCTAAGTCACAGCTTATTCAGTTCATTCAACTCAAAGTGAAATGCACACTTTTAACAATCAAGTTACATTTAATCACAGATACAGATTTACCCAGATGAGCCATTTTTAAGAATTCACAGACAAAATGACGCAAATGACTTTTTATAGCTGTTGTAAGAATTAAAATGAATTGCTGAATTCCACTCTTGATAATAATTTAAACTTGAGAAAATTACATTTGTGCTTTAATCTCTAGCACACACTGCAATAAAAGAAAACCCTATTGTCAATGAACAGAGTATGTAAGAACTGGTCCACTGATAATAATAGCACTAACTAAAAAAATGAGCATATATTTAAGATATTATCTGAAAAATGTAATGGCACTGAAGTAATGTTCACTTAAAAGATTTAATGGTGCACTTAAATAATGATAATAAAGTAAGAAGCTCAATGGCTAATGGTCATCTTACATTTTTTATATTTGCACATGATGAATATGTGACAGTTGTCCTTTCTAAACAAACTTTACATTTGCCACAGCACAGATTTAGCCTGAGGCTCCCATGATTGTTTACTTAATGCTTATATGTGGGCAAAGAGAAGTCAAAATCTGACATTTTGGGTTTATACAAGAAAAGTTCATTCACTAGGGCTACATGGTAATGCAGTGGACAGAGCTGCAACCTCCTGAATATGAATCCAGCATTCTGTGTTTTCATTTCATGCATGATTGTTCATTGCTTGGAATTTGTGCTTTAACTTTGTTAGTGTGGATTAACTTTTGGAAACTCTGGTTTGCTGGTAAATGTCAAAAATAGGGAAAATATGGAGTTTTAACTGGCATCTCTAAATTTGCCCGATATGACTCTGAGGTGGGTGTGCATGAGTGTGCTCTACATTGGGCTTGTAGTTCGTCCGAGAGTTCAGTACCTTTTCCATGCCTGGCACTGTCAGGATAGACTCTGGACACCTTAGCCTTGATTCGGGTTAATTAGGCTTGAGAATATTATATTAAATTTTACTAATTGACTTAAAAATAAATTATGATAATTAAATATGAATCTAATTATTGATTGCTGGCCGGGTCAGCCTGCATGTCAGCTTGTACCCCCATCTTTTCCCAAGGTGCTGCTGTTACTTTCCACATCACAAAGATATTAGTGTTAATTTAACTGGAAATTGCATTTGGCACACTGGCAGTGAATGTGGCTGTGGAAGTGAGCATGGCTAATCCCTGTTTAACACGTGATGGTGCCAGGGTAGACTCTGACTATTCCCTCAACAATATAAGAAAATGCGTGGACAAAAAAGTACTTCTCAATTACCCATGGATCATGACTAACAGTTGAATAACAGTTGATTGAACACTTTTTGTGTTTTTGTAAGCATTTTTTATAATTATTTTGCAACTTTAATTTCCTGTTTTCTGGATTATACTCATACAAATAGTGGGATGTGCATAGTGACTGGCAGTGTACATGTGCTGGAATGTAACATCATGTGCTAGATTCCTCCGTATGAATGTACCCATATTCAGATTTTTTTTTCCTCTTCAGCCCATCTACATTGCATATTGTTCCTTAAGCTGTTTTTTTCTACTTGAATTATTTGTGCTTTGATTTTTGGATACTGTTTATTGTGACCAGAAGGAATTATTCATGTTCAAGGGCATGTCAAATTAAGAAGGAATAAAAGGTCTGGGGGTCAAAAATGTTTTAGCATAACCAGGAAAAAGGATAGTAGATACACATGCTGAAGTTCATTACCAGAGCACAAAAAACAAAAATGCAAGACAAAATAAGAAACCATAGATTTAGTTCCTAACAATAAATAAAATCCTAATTAGTTGAATCCTAACTATAAACTGATTTCACAAACTGCTATTTGTTTTTTATTTGAATCCAAAAACTTGGGCATCAAGGGCTGTGATCATTTTCATTTACACCGTGTAAATGTCATGATGGCTGGAGGGGTGTCCCTGTGGGGTGGGGTGGTTGGCTTTCAGCCAGAAAAGAAGTCTACAATGGAAGGACAATGGAGGTGTCTGCGTCCCAAAGTTATATTCCCCTTATACGCAAGGTGGCAGCATCCCACTGGTGGGGCACCCACAATAATATCCACAGGGCAGGCTAGGAACAGTAGTCCTATGGACAGCTCTGTTGGGGTTCTTGGGTGCCATGAGGTGCAGCTATAAGGCATCAGTATTACCCCTTTTAAATAGACTTCCACCTAACCCGGAACTGCTTCCAGTGTGCAATGATGTGGCACCGGAAGTACTTCTGGTTCTGGTATAAAAGAAGCTGAGCTTCCTATAAGGGTGAGATTCGGGAAGAATGTGGACAAGATTTCAAGGGAGGTGTGGAAGAAGGTTGTTGTGATATATTATTGTGTAAAAGAATTGAATGAACGATGGAGGTAAAGAATAAATAAAATATTTTATTTGAATCCAGGACTGTGCTGTGTGGGTGTGTCTGAGGAGGTTTGGGGTGCTGTTCCACCACCTACTGGTCACAACCATCAAGAAAGGATGTAATGATAAAATGTAAAGGCCAGTCTTGAGAGTATAAACAGCTCATAGAAATGAAAAACAAGATGACTATATATATGAATAAACAAAGTAATGTCATTTAACAAAATGCATACAAGTATTACCCAAATCAGAGTTGTGCAGTCTATGTTATAACACTGTCTAAGCTACTTACTTTAGGCAGACACTCACATTTGAACATATAGGTCAGGCAGCCAAAACAAGACTTTGAAGAGCTCAGTTTTAGTTTCTCCTTCTAGCGTAACCTTAGGGAATACCAGGGTTTACATGACATGAGTTTGCTAAGGACACTATAGGGTGGTAATTGTCCAGTAGGAAGGGAAAAGACAAAAGGCACCAGGGAATAAACAAACAAAGGAAGAGGAAAAATTCATAGTCAGATGCAAAACAAAAATTCTGCGAACCAGAACGATTAACAAATAACAAACCAAAACTCACAACACAAAATTTGTGCTCCACCTAAAAAAGTTTATAAATAAAGAAGTCTAATGCTGTCTGAGGATTCTTACTTCTAACTTACACTAATGTGAGTTTAGTTCTTTTGTTTTATTCACCCATGGTGAGGATATCAGAATAAGATATTGTTGTTAGATATATATAGCTTCCATTAATTATTGTGAGGAAACGAAAGGACCAGGGGCCTCATGCATAACGGCATGCGTAGAATTCATACTAAAACAACACACTAAAAGTGGAAATGTGCGTATGCACTAAAAAATCCAGATGCATAAATCTGTGTGTTCACCAACTTCCACGTTCTTCCGCTACACAAATCCCAGTCAGCATGAAAAGTAACGCACATGCACATGCCTAATGCCCCACCCAAACTCCTCCCAGAATTACACCTCTTTGAATATGCAAATCAATATAAATAGTCCTTAAGCTCAGCGTTCTGTGAAAAGGCAATGGCAAAAGCACAGGGGAAAATAGAAGAATTCCAGCGAATACCAAGTGGAGTCAAGGAAAAACATACTATTTGTTGGTTTAAATAGTGGTATAAACAACAAAAGGAAGTTGATCGAGTGACATAGGTGTCAGAGAAACACACAAAAGCTCAAGTTCACAAAGTCGTACAGTACCTGAAATAAAAGAAGAAGTTGTCAGATATCAAAGTCGCCGTAAAAAGGCGAGTCGTAGCCCACCGTTTGAGTGTCATATGAAAGCTTATTAGGGTACAGAGAAAAGAAAAAAATAGGGACACAGTGAGAAAAAAAGCTTGAAATGTCAATTTTAATCTCGAAATTTCCACTTTAATCACGTAGTTTATTTTGTCATTAAAGTAGAGCATTATAAACTTCATCTTTAAATCATTTAATTTACTAGTTTCTCAGTTCCCATTGTAACTAAAGTAGCACATTAAATACTTTCTTTTTTATGTGTTCTTCTATGTGTTCTTCTGTGTGTGTGAATCACTACATGCTTTGTAAAAGGGCTTTCTCTTCCTCCGACAGGACACAGAATCCATTACATTCGTGATATTACAGCTCTCTGAATAATTAAAATACTGAGATGTATACCTGATATCATTTTAATGATGACAGGAGTTAAAGCATGTTATTAAACATGGGAACATGGTGGCGCAGTGATACTGACGAGCCGGCACCCTGTCCAGAGATTATTCCTGCCTCCCGCAAGATGCTTGCTGCGCCGTGCATGACCTTCAATGAAATAACTTATTGCAGTAGTACTGTCTCTCTCAAATGTACTAACCTACAATTCCTGTCCTTCCTTGTCTTTCTCCAAGGAACCAATCGCTACACAATCAGCTCTGTAATAGATGTTAAGCCATCTGTAAGCTTAGAAACTAATAAACAATATGCGGTTGATTTCAGTGTATTTATAAAGCCGTGTCAGGGATGTGCATCTAAAAAAGAAAGGGAAACCACACTGGAACAAAAGCACTGCTTTGCAAAACTGAGCAGAGAACTTGCATAAGCCAGGGTTTTAGCTAGTGTGAAAATGTGCGTGGCTTTATGCCAAGTTTAGGTTTTATACATTGCGATTCAAGCGTGGAAACGGGCTTGCGCAACATTTTTGTGCATATATACCGTTTATACATGAGATCTCAGGAGATGATATATGTAGGGAAAAGATCAGTGGAAGCCAGATGTCAAAATGATAATGATCCAAACTAAATATGTAACCAGAAACCAAAGGGCAATACATTAATTAAAAGTATAGCTCAAAGGGAAAGTCAAAAGATCCAGATAAACCAGCATTTATATTTTAGGTCTAGGTGTAAGTCCCTCAGGGGTCCATTGAGATATTTGGTGTGAAGACTGATTATCTTGAATATACCTTTTTTTACCTTTCCTTGCCATTATTGTTTACCTTTTGTTTAGTATAAATACATTCTTTATTTGTGAAGGTTCTTCACATGCCTGTGACTTCTCAAACAAGAGGTTTATGGTTATTCTCTCTCTCTTGGTAACCATACCTGGGTATCATGTCTGTTCATTGCAAAGTATGCACTCTCATATTAGTCAATTTAACGTTGGTTAAGAAATACATAACATACAAACAGAATTGCTAAGACTCTAAACAGAGACATTTGATTAGCAGAACTAGATATTTACAATGTTTGAGGTAATGACTAAAAATATTTGGTACTCTCTGATGCCCTATATTTTGTGACAGATGCCTGCTGCATAACTAGAACTGTTTATCAAGCAAATTTTGTATATGATGTGCATTAAGAAATTAGGCCATCAAAAACATTTAATAAACTTAACTTTCACCATCACTTTTATTATCCCGGTGATGGTCACGGTTAAAGGAACTGGACAGATTGTCCACCATAATCTTCCTGATGTTTTCCAGGAACCAACAGGCCAGTTGAGGAATATAATTCTACTAGTGTTTCCTGGATCTGGTCCTAGGTTTTTTTCTCAGTGGGCCATGCCCTGTAACCTATTGATGGGAGGTGCCCAGTGGATATCCTAACTCCATGACCAAATTACCACCATTGGCTTCTCCCAATCAGAAAAAGAAGAGGGTCTATGCGGAGGTCCTCAGGCATCGATGAGTTCCTCACCCTATTAGGGAAACTGAGTCAAGCAACCCTGTGCTGCTATTTTGCCAATTACACTTGTAATCTAATTCTTCTGGTCACTACCCTGAGCATGTAGCAGTATATGAAAATGGGAATGTAAGCTGACCAGTATGTTAAAGGTTTTTACTTCCTTCTTCAAGAACACAGTCCAATACATTGCTTGTAAAACTGCTGCCTCTGCAAAGACTCATGAAGAAGCCCCCAAAGTACTTGAACTCCTGCAATACGTTTGGAGCAGCTTCTCAAACCTTACCTGAAAAGAACAAGCCTCTTGCCACTCATTTTAAGGAGAGTATCATGAACTAAGCTTTGAATGTGCAAATTTTATTCACACTCCATGATCACCACATGCGGTATAGATTACTGTTAGGATTCTTTACATTTTAAACATTTATTTCTCTATAGAAAAAATTTTCTTCCAACTTCTGAAGGTGGTTTTGGGAAGTTTTAAGCCACGGACATTTAAGTCACTTTTAATTTTCATTCCTAGTAGTGTATCTCAAAGTCATTTTTTATTTTCATTTTGTTGGATGTTTACTACATCACCATTTGTTTTTTTTTGTGGGCTCCACCACTTTGTGATGCCATTGTCTAGACATTAAAGATCGTTCCTAGGGGAATGGCACCAGAGGCTAGTTGACGTTACATCACAAACATGACTGTATAAAAGCTGTTATCAAATAATTAGCTTCACCCAAGACTACTGATAACTAAAGTGTATAGTGCATGTAATTTTGTGTATACAGGTATTTAACACTTTTGAAATTCCTCTTCGACTCAGTGTTCAGGCTCTGGTGTCAGTTATTTTGAATTCTTGGTTAACTATTTTAGGTCTGTTTAAAATTCTAAATCTAAGTTTTCTACTAGAAGAACAATTACAATTTAATGAGGCCAAGGTGACACTATCATCTACAATCCAGAGAAATGAAACTGGAAAACTAATTTTTAATAATTTAAAAAACTAAGTTTTTTGGAAAACTGGATGGTCTTCCAGTTTGGGCTAGGTCTTGTGTATGAAAATCATGAATAGAAAGGATGCACACTTGGTCGAGCCAAATGTTTGAATGAACTTGACTTAACTTCAACACAGTTTTGTGTATAAAAATCGTAGGAACTGAATGACAAGCAGAATCAACGTTTGAATATTGCTACACATGTAAGGGCCTCTTCCATATTTTTCAATCTCTGACACAATCTCCAGCTTTTTCCCCACCAGAGCCAGTTTCTACCACCAAGATCTACTATGCCCAGTTCTATCATACTCTTCCATCTCACTATCATCCTTCCCCTTGTGAGTGGTGAACCTCATGGTAGCTTGAAGTGGATATTTTGGAATTAGCCCAACTGGACTAGCTGCATCACTTAAATGGATTGCATATACAAATGAGAGTGCTTGCTTTAAAAGTGAATCATAAACAGCTAACAGTATTACAATCGGTGGTAGTTTTTGTTTCAACGCTTCATTGTACAATTGGATTACAATTACATCCTTTGGATTACAGTTTTCTCTGGATTTATGTTCTTGTCCTGTGCCCACTTGCTCATGTGATTTTGTCTGGGTTGGAAAACTTCTTCATCTGGGAGCTCTCCCAACTTCAAAGAATCTTCACATACTTCAGCATCATAGTAGGACAAAAGTTTACGTAACTTTCAGGTGGCTGTTAACAGGGGAATTCATTTCATAACTACATCACCATTTTCCGCGTCTGCAAAACTGGATTGGGTCGTAAGTGTTTATTATTTTGTGCTTAGTGTTTTGTTGGATTTCTTCTGAATCTTTAATGTTATTCATTTTTGTCCTTTACTACCACAAATATACACACAAATGTATTATATGAGGCAAAACTTTGTAAAAAGTTGCTGTTCACTAAAGAATTCATAATACAATAATTACAATATGTAAACTACATACTTAATCTGGGCGGCACCACACATTTTTGTCTCAGCAGAAAGCCTCAAACATATGATTTGATTACACATAGATTATTCTATTTCATGTTTCTTGTAACTTTTTGCATCTTATTTAGTACAATAAACTTAGAATATACAGTAATCATGGGCTCAAAACTTATTCATAGATTTTCACATTTGTGGGAGTCTTGCAACCCTATCCCCTTCAAATCACAAGGAATTACTGTATTTATCACTGTAGATATGTTTGATAACAACAAAAGCTTCTCACTACTCACTTGACTCAAATATTAAGTTTCAAACTAAGCATAAAGTTGTTACATATTTCTGAAAATAAAAAATCAAAAGTAATTTTGTAAAATACAGAATTAATCGCTGCAGATATTTTTTCATAACTTAATTGCAGAAGCTACTTCATTATCCTCTGTATTCAGTACTTGAGCATTAATCAGCAATAGCCGGATTTGAAGACAAGTGGAAAATCAAATGTATTTTCTCTTCTTATGCAAAATCCAAGAAGTGGAAGAGACAAAAGCATCATGTAGGGCTTTGGCAGAAGTCTGGTAAACATACCTGTGCAGCTTTAAAAAGTCAACAGAGTGACAGTGGTGGCATGCATAAATTTGAGCTACCATCTCTTTTATGAGGTTCTCACATCTTTGGCATCATTTTTAAATTCTTTGTTGATGGCAGTGTGTTATGTCACACTCTTCACAGTTTCTTGGGTCATTATGAGCTGCCTTTCTCCTTTCTAACTACAGGCTAGTGGTTGCAATGCACTGAACTGCACAGATAACTACATCCATTAAACCTCTAATTGTCATTTATATGTTGGGCATCAGTCAGATCTCTTTCCAGACATGATACAGCCACTGAAGATGCATTTTTATGCCAGGTGTAAATGTAATCCAGCTAAGCTGTATATGAATATAATTTATACACAAAATGCATTTTCAAAGGGGTCTTTGAGAAAACTGACTGTCATTGAAGGCAACATGTCTTTAATATAGATTAAGCAATCTGCTTTAAAATTATAACTTTGACATCCATGCTGTAACTTAATTTTAGTGATTTAAGTATTTTGCTGCTATGTATGATTATTTTCTTTGTTCTTACAGCCATCTTATGGTATCTGTGGCCCCTGGATATGAACCATTGCTTTAGACCATTTTGTAATGGGTAACCTTATAAGGAGCACATATCTCCAGATAACATACAGTATGTCTAAGAATCAGACATGCATATACTGTAAGCTCCCCATATGCTAAGATCACGGTACTTGGAGTAGATTTACTGTACAACAAAAAAATAGATAAAAAAAATAAAAAAACAGAGATCTGCAGAAGCTCTTAAAAAAGGGGATTCAGGATATCCATGGAGAATGAAAGGAACAAAGGTCTTGGAATTCAACACTACATGTCCATATTTGCTTTAGTCATTCTTGGGTTCTGTGATTCACATGGCTTCACTCTGGTAGATCTCAGAACTACAGCCCATATCAACCAAGCGGCAGTTTCACTGACACTTTGTATGTCAGGCCATGGTAGATTGAGGTGCTCGAGCTTGAAACAACAAGGGCTTTGACTGAACCAAGAACATGGAAATACATAATATTCAGCTGCTTAGATCTAGTCATCCCAGATCTTGGATTGTATACCTGACAGCTTTTGGTGTTGGACTGATTTGATGGTTAAGCCATTATAGTAAAAGGGTGGATGATGTGACCGGGCATTGAGTTTACAATATCTATGTGTATTTTTACTTTAGTAGTACTACTGTTTTGTATGTTTTATATTTTAAAGATTACAATGCTTGTAAAGCTAGGCAATAAGTGACTGAGTGAGTACATTGTTTTTCCTTACAAAATATTTAATTACAAGAGAAAGCTTTGGCCCTTATTTTATCTATTATTTTCTACTGCTACTGTAATTCACAATAAAAAGGAATGGCTGAGCTGAATAATTGTAAGTGTGCCAGTACATTAAATCTGTATGAATTCTTATTTTCATGCTTTTACATGTTGCTGAGTTTTTTTACATCCAAAGTAACCGTGCACTCTTGACGCATAATGCCACTCAAGCAGAAATACTTAAATCTGGTGCTCATTTATGACCAATGAAGTTTATTTGTGTCTCTGGTGATATCACTTGCTGCTTGCTCAGAGAGTATATCATTGTGATAATAAAGATAAAACATACAAAAGAAAGGCAAAGGACTGAAACTTTCTATTTGAGTTTTGTAACATTGCTAAACTTTAAGAAAAAGGCATCAAAAGAAAAATATTCTCTATAGCATGAAATCAATGACATTGCTCTCAGGCACATGCCACTTTGTTAGTGAATCTGTGGCACAAGAAATCCCTGCAATCAATAATTTCAGTTTTATCATTAAAAAAAATATTTACAAGCCATATGTCAGTTATGACAAACAGTCATGGGCAGTGTGTACAGTATTTCTGCAATGAATTCCTAATTGATTACTGTTTTTGAAGTTATTGTTACATTGTACATAGAGCAGTTTCATCGGAACTTTAAATCTGTTTTAGAAATCTTTTAATTTCAATCCAGGTTAGTCAAATAACCTAGTAAAAAAGTGTAAGGACACAAATTGACAAGTACCATGATGAGCGTGGGAGTTATTTACATTTATCTAAAGGTAAAACCAGGATTTGTTGTTTTTCATGAACTAATATTATAGTCAATTGCTGTTTTTTAATGTACAGTATGCCAGATGCACTGTTGATCACATTGTGTGTTTCTGTATTTAAAATAATCAATGAAGAGACCGATTATACATAAAAGTACCTTTGTTTTGAAACATTGATTGCTTTTTAGTCTGTTTGTGTTTTAATTTAAATTATCTAAAAGAACCAACACATAAACATTGAAAAAATTATTTCCTGATAGTGGAAGCAGTGAAAGTTTAATTTACTACTGCAGTAAATTTCCTTTCGCTTAATTGACACATCCACTTTATTGTATTTCTAATCCAATGATGTAACAATCGAACAATTGCCAGTTTTATCAATGTAATTTTGTGGTGGCCAAACCTTGTTTCAATAAAAAAACTTACTTCTGTACACAGATTGATTTCTTTGTCAAATTATTTGCAGCATATTAACATTTATTATTAAGCTTATTACTACTTTTCTTTCTTTCTACTCTTTTAGGTGGCATGGAGCCCTTAATGCTGGATACAGAGTTCATATGCAATTACTGCATTGGTGGATTTTGCAAATTTTCCACATTTGTAATTAATTTAGATTTTTTTGGCATTGTCTTATTGTTGGCTCTTACATATGGTGGAATACCTTATCACTGTGGATATGGTGGGTTCCCCGGTATGAGGTTATTAAGTACATAAGGGTGGAATTGTCAAGGTTTCATCAAGCATCAAGCACATGCTGCCTAAGCCATCGCAAAAAGCTTCAGAGACTTTCCTGTACAGACCTCGCGGTTCAGAAACAGTTTCATCCCAAGAACTTTAAATGCACTCAATCAATTGCTCCTTGTAGAACTGTCTTTACTTATAAGTACAATCACCTCACTGTAAACTTGCACTACAGTTATAATATTGCACAACCTGCGCCACTTTATAAAGCTCATATTTACATATGATGACAATATCATTATTAAGATGAAATGCAGCAAAATATGTTGATTATATTATACAGGTAAAAATTTAATTTCATTTAAATATTCTGTATTGTTAATGATTAAACATGTGAGGACATGGTGCCGCAGCACTAGCAAGTTGTGAGTGCTGGCGTGACACTGGAAGGATAGACGGACAGAATAATTAAACACGTACTATGAAGATATTTCAATGTTCCTTAAAAGTTTTGAAGAATCATCGTTGTAAGCTTACAGATGGCTTAACGTCTATTACTGAGCTGATTGTGTGGCGATTGGGTATTTGGGTAAAGAAAAGTAAGGACAGGAATTGGAGGTTAGTACGTTTGAAAGAGACAGCACTGGTACAATAAATTATTTCATCGAAGGTCACGCATGGCGCAGCAGCATCTTCTGTGAGACATGAACAATCACTATGCCATTGTGTTCCCATGTTTAATAACATGCTTTTATTCCAATCATTATGAAAATTGTATCACCTATACATCTCAGTATTTTAATTATTCAGAGAGCTGTAATATCATGAATGTAATGGATTCTGTGTCTTGTCGGAGAAAGAGAAAGAACGGAAGCACGTAGTGATTCACACACATAGAGCACATAGAAGATCAAATAAAAATCAAAGCATTTAACGTGCTACTTTAGTTACGATGGGATTTGAGAAACTAGTAAATTAAATGATTTTAAGATGAAGTTTATGATGTTCTACTTTAATGACAAAATAAACTACATGATTAAAGTGGAAATTTCATGATTAAAGTTGACATTTCGTGCTTTTTTCCCACTGTGTGCTTATTTTTTTTCTCTGTACCCTAATAAGCTTTCATATGACACTCAGACAGTGGGCTACAACTCGCCTTTTCACAGTTACTTTGATATGTGACTTCTTTTTTATTTTGGCACTGTGAGACTTTGTGAACTTGAGCTTTCTCCGACACGCTATGTCACTCAATCAACTTCCTTTTGTTGATTATACCACTGTTTAAACCAACAAATAGTATGTTTTTCCTTTGCCTCCACTTGGTGTTTGCTGAAATTCTTATATTTTCCCCCATGCTTTTCCCATTGTCTTTTCACAGAACAATGAGCTTAAGGGTGATTTATATTGATTTGCATATTCAAAGAGGCATAATTCTGGGAGGAATTGGGGCGGAACAGCAGACGCATGCAAGTACGTTACTTTTCACACTGACTGGGATTTATGTAGCGGAAGAACGTGGAAGTTGGAATACGCACAGATTCCTGCATCTGTATTTTTGCTGTGCATAAGTACATTTTAGCTTTTGTGCTTACGTCATGTTATAGTACGAATTCTACGCATGGCGTTATGCATGAGGCCCCAGGCCTCCTTTGTCTATCTGAAAAAGGCCTTACTCGAGTGGGCTTAATCCGAGCTCCACTGGCTGGCCTCAGGCTTCACAGCCTTAATAATGGGACTAAGCCTCAAAATTACACTTAAATATCCGAAACATATAGCAGAAGTTCAAGAAGAAAATGGATGACTACAAACACATTGTTTGTATAAAAGAGGGTAAACAAAGGATCTTTTTAAATAAGGAATTTATTCATAAAAAACAGGAAGTACTTAAATAAGCAAAAAAAAAAATGGAAATCCCTAAAAGGACATTCCACAACAAAAACGACACAATACACAGTCCAGAGGAATCATCCAAGAATAGAAGGCAAGTATAATGGATAACAAAACAAACAAAAAAAAAACAGAAAATCCAACAATAAAACAGTACTCACAAATACTCCAGTGTAAATGAATGATCTCTAGCTCCTGAGCCTTCTCAGCCAGCTTAAATATTCAGAAGGAGGTGGTGAAGTTAAGGATGCCCCTGGGGCCCCACCCACAAACAATAAAGAACATAAGAACATTTAAACTGACTGTACACAATGACAGAATTACAATTGAAATTGACAGAAATAACATAGACACGAAAAACAATAACCCAAAATTAACAAAAGCAAGAACACATCATACAATACACTGAATTCATAATGTTCTGCCCTTACAAAGGCCTCTAGTGTAGTGCTACTAAATTTTGTGTTTTTTTAACCCTTGGTGGTCTCTCTTGATTTTAATATTTTTGCCTTGTGCTATTGGGTGTCTTTGCCTGTAATTGTTTGCCTCATCATTTATTTTACCTCATCAAACCTGCTTTATTGTTGGCTTGACCTGATCAATAATTTACAGAATTTATCATGAACATGTTAGTGTTTGCAGAATTTGAATAGTTACAAATTTATTTCTGAATGCTTAAAAAAATGATTTTCCAGTAATTTTAATAGAGGTGAAATGAACTTTTTGTTTTTGTGCCTTAAGAGCCCTTAAGAGGACCTTAAAGAAAACCATGAGCAGCTTATCATTCTGGTGATGTTAATAAAATACTAGCAAAAACAGCACAAGCATCAACATACAATTGTGATGCAAATAACCCACTTCCATAATAAAATGTATATCATTCCAGTTCCCGAATTTAAGATATCATGGGAGCATCTGGAACCAGTTAAACTTTAAACCAGGGCGGGACAACAGTGCATCTCAGGCACACATACTACATGTCCTCAGTTTGGAGATGGCATCTAAAATAACATGCATTTTTTTGCAGCTTGAGCAGAAACTGGAAATTCCACAAATACATAATCATTCACTGCAGGTCACTGGAGTCTTCTGCAGCACAAAGTTCATAGCCAGTGTCCCACCTTACTTTAAAAGTAAATATTAACCAGTCATAGCCCTGCTTTACATCGTACTATTTTATAGATAATGTAATGGTTATTAACATCAGTTTAAGTGTCTTCTATTTGTGGCAGAGGCCTTCTAGACCACCTGTACTATTCATTACATGCAGGGGAGCATGTAGTGTTCTAACAGTGTTTTGAAAACTTGAGTCATGGATATTGAAGAAAAAAAATGCACAAAATACTTTGTTTTAAATTAGCATGTAAATCTTGTATATTCTCGACAAGGTATGGTAACCAGTTTATAAAAGTGAGCTAAATTAGCAAAGTTTTTGTTTACATGTTACTTGTCACATTACCTTGAGGTGCTTTCATATCCTCATAATAATGCAGGTAAGGGGCAGGGTGTGTTGAGGCTTTGTGGGATATGTTTTTTATAGTTTTTACTAATTAGATTATAGGCTATGGAAAATCCAATGCTTTCAGTAACTGATTTGTCATTATGCCATGTTACCGTGGAAACTAAAGTAATTGTGAAAAAATCACAGCACACAAAAAAACAAAATCTTCTAGTGAACATACAGCCATAATTATTTTGTTTTTATTTTCTTTTTACATTGTTCTAAATGTATTGCAGCAGACCGATAATACAGGCACATTAAGCCCATTTAGAAAAAGAACAGACTGATGAAACTCCAAACATTCTAACTGAAATCTTTTTCCTTTGACTCTTCATTAAATAAATCAGCAACCAATCATAGAAAGGAAAATGCTTGCAAATATTTTATTTCAATTCACTCTCAACACAAAAGGAGAACAATTTGTGTTTACTATGGCTATAGCTAAAAGAAGTCACTATTAAAATTAATGTTCTAGCCAAAAAGTATATATTTTTAAAATATTTCTTATTTTTCATTGTTAATGTCATATTTTTATGCCAAATGCGAATAAGAATGTTTCTAAAAGAAGGGGAGCCTATACCTTTAAAATAATCCGGAGTGCTGTCCCCTTTAGAAGCAGAAATGTTTAGGGCAGATGCCAAATTCCTTTGCTGCCCTGTATGCCATGTAAGAGGGACTGTGACATTATTCTACCCCCAGATCACAGAAGGCATTTGACAAGATGTTAATGAGAGATGATGAGGTGGGCATTGCGAAAGTTACATGTGGATGGATAGTTAGTGGCTGTGGTGATGTCGATGTATGAGGGAACACGAAGAGTGATCCGCACAACAGATAGGGAATAATGAACGATTTCAGAGTAAGGTTGGGCAGCACCACAGATTGGTTCTGAGTCCATTGCTTTTCATGATAGTGATGAAGCAGATGACAAGAGAAGTGCATGAAGTAATGGTATGCAAAATCTTGTATGCCTATGATTTTGTTTTAATAGCAAAAAGTAAAGTGAAATACAAGCACAAGATGTTGAAATGGAAAGCTAGCTAGGATGCAGAATACCTCAAGGTATGTGCAGGAAAGATCAAGGTTATGGTTGAAGAGGAAAGTTTAGAAAGCATGGAAGTGGTGGGTGCATGACCATGTGGCATATATATTAAATGTTCTGACAGAAATGTACTCCAGTGCTCCAATTGAATTAAAAATGTAGTGGCATGAAAGGTAGTCTGTAGGCAGTAAGTGTCACTTTTGCTTGTAGAAAGTGTGTGGGAGGCTGCAGCATCCTGATGTAGCAAGGGTAAATTTAGATATTGGCATTGGTGTTGTTTAGGAGTGCAGACGGAGGTGATGTCACAGAAGAGAATTATCAGAGTGAAGAGAGAGAGAGAATCCAGAGTTGTCCACCATTGTGACTTTGAGGGGAGCATCTCTTACATGGATGGGTGAAATTTATGAAAGGTGTCTATGGAGTAGTATGCTGTATTGGGTTGTGATTTTATCAATGAAAGTGAAACATAAAATAAAGCTGGAAAACTGTGATGAGGATGATAAGGTGGATGTGTGGTGTGTAATTAGGTAATAGGAAGATAAATCCTTAAGAGAAAGTTTTGGCATGGAGGTGTGTTATGCTGAGGAGAAACTTACTAAGGTAGCGTTAGGTATGGTGAGTGAAAGGCCTTGATTGATTGAATAAAGAGGTTCACCAAGATGTAGATAAAGGGGTTGTACCACTGAGGGAAGCCAAAAAAATATGGTAGGAGTGATGTCAGATGATATAAAAACTCTGGGTCTTGATGTAAAGGATGGGTCAGGGTGGTGGAGAAAAAGAAGTCTGTAAGCAACAGACTAATCTGCATAAAACCTGGAAAATGACCATTAAACTAGTAATGATGATGATGTTGATGATAATAATGTTACCCCTAATTGAGGCTTTACATTTTTGGAATCAACTAATGTTACCCCACATGGCGATGCGATTATCAACCTATTTTTGCCGCCCTCTTTATCCATTAAAGTCACAAAATGCTTTTTTCTACCCAGACCATTTTGGTCAGAGGATAGTATGCAACACTAGATGAAACTTTAGTTCAAAGCAGGACACACTCACAAACATCCCCATGCTGGCTTACTTTATGGTCAGCCTAATATAAATGCCTTTGGAATATGGAAGGAACAAAAAGTACATCAAGAAAATTCACATGGATACTGTGAGAACTTATAAATTATGTGATTCAAGCTCCATTCGTTGGAGCTGTAAAATAACAGGTTTAAAAACAGAGCCACCCTGTCACATCACAGTGATACTATGTAACAGTCAAATTATACCATTGTGTTTTCTTACCTTGGTGAAGTTCCAGCGCTGAATAAAATGCCTTGCAACATCTCTGGCTGCTTTGCCATGTACCACCACTCCAATGTCATGCCATGGCATTCGTGGAGTTTTATACCTATCAATAAAATCTTGGAGAGAAAACAGACCCATTCAAGTAATTCATCAACAGTATTAAGGTTTGGACTTTCCAAGCTTCAATATAACATTTTGTAGCACAGAAAAATCAACTGTAATTGGTTCAAAATGTTAAGGTTTGAGTTTTCTACATTGAACACAATTTGATTAATTTGCTGAAGTGTCTATATGGTGATGTACCTGGTGTTGTTTTGACTTCATGTCTATGGCACAAATAGCTTTACTAACTGATCAAGATCAAATTTGTTGATTTTATTACAGTCTATGAACTATTTTAATTTTAAACAAAACTTGTTCAGAGTAACTTAAGATTTGATGAACACAAACATTATATTTCAGCCATGGTTCCTCCCATGGATGGTGTTCAGATGCTTGTCTTCTTCTGTTCATTTTTGGATTCTTTTGTTGTATTATTTTGATGTTTCTTCATCTGCATTATTCTTAGTATTTGATTTTGTCTATTTATGTATGCCTCGATTACATTCCTTGTGTTTTGTGGGTGGTTCCTCAAGAGGTGGGGCCACCAGTTAATCACTGCAAGGTACTGTCTCAGTCCTATAAGCAGCTTATTCAAATGCGCTTTTGAGTTTGTGAGCCTTTTTTATTTCTACTGTTCTTTCTGTGATTATTGGATTTTTGACTTCATGCTCTGTTTTTGACTTTGTTTCTGGATTCTGTATTGAGATTTTGATAACTTGGATTACCTTACATTTCAGGCAACTTGTACTCCTCAGAGCTTGTTCTTTTTTTCAGAGCATTCTTGTAAGAAATAAATCTTTTTATTTTAGAAAGATTCTATATTTATCCTCATTGCTAGCTGGGATTTAACAGTAATATTCCTGTTAAGTGGGCATTTTTGGAGGTTTTTGGGACGTTCAAGAATCATAATAACATGTGTTTTTATTACAATAAGTGGCCATTAAAATGCCTGCTGCAAATATGCTATCAAAAGTTTAAAATAAATTACACATTATCTTTGAAGTTTCCAATTGCTTTTGGACTTCCTCCATTTATCACCGAGAAATATTCTGCCAGGTACAGCTCTGTTGACTATTTTGTGGATAAAACTATTCAAATAAACGTGGTTAAGAAAAAAAAAGTTTTTTGAATTTTAAACTACTTTTGACCACATAGAAAATAATCATATCAGCAGTGAGAAGACCTGGCACAACCCCTTCACAATACAGCATCTACTGTATTTCTTAAAGTTATAGACATTTATTACTTTTGTCAACTGAGCAGAAGCTCTTTTGCTATTCGTAAACTTGAATTATGGAATGGATGTGATGACAAGTACAGATAAGTCAGCATGAACCCTGATTTATTTTATCTTACACATGTATGTGAGGAGTTTATAAATTATCCCTGGCTTTGCTAGTTCTTGATTTAACAAAAATTGAAATGTTATATTGTTTTGCTTGTTGACTTTTCAATTTTTAATCTAATTTAGCATTAATGTGAATTATCTTCTGCATAACCAAGGATATGTATGTTCTCTCTGCAATAAGCTAGTGCTTTACAGTCTAAAAGATTCTGCCTTGCTGCCATGATTCACTCTGTTTTACTGGGTATACGCTAAGGGCATTGAGGGAGTAAGGAGAGCAGATTGATTTATCACATTTTATTATTATTACCTTTGCTAAGATAAGGGCCATAAAATACTTATTCCAAAATAACTACATGAAACCACGGATTTGGTGAGTGGGTGGTTTCAGTGGGTGCAAATCCAGTTTTTATTTTCATTGTTTCTTTTTTTGGTTCATTTGTTGACAATGTGGGCATTATTATTCTGCATTTATTTTTGTTAATCCTTCATTTTTTTGCTCAATGTCAATTAGAAATTGATCATGAAAAAAAGGAACAATAGACTTTAGCACAATTTTTGACAACCTGTCACCCTACCTGCTGCAAATGTTATTTGGCCTATTGTATTGTATATATGTAAACCAGCTTTAGTTGTGAGTGTTGTGACTAGGTGTTTGTGGTGGTCTGCTCAGATATTAAGGGATTAGGTTGCTTGATTTTGTAAAGTGAGAACAGACTGCATGTAGATGAATTAGTAATCATGGACCACAGTGGATAAGAGGGAAATCTTCACTGTGTAAGAGGATCTTTGAAAAAGTGGTTGAACTTCATGAAGGAGAAGGCAAATCCCTGCATCTAGCACCCTTGCCTTCCTATCCTGCTTGGTGGATCAACCATCAGGCTGTCTTGGCTCCCTTTCAGATATGCAACAGCTTGCTGTCCTCCTTGTGAGGTCTGAAAGCTAGGGCTTGTACAACGATCTCAGGATGCCTCATGATGTGTCTTTGATTTCTGTTACGGATGGTCTAGAAGACAGCATGAAGTAACCACACATAGGAAGTTGCCTGATAATGTCTAACTAAATGATACACCCTATGAGGTCTTCAAGAATCAAACTAAAACAGTTGTTTCTGGTCAGATGACTCAAAAGAGACCTTTAAAAGGGTCTACTGAAAGAAAGATTGCGAGTTGTTGTTCAGATGTAACCAAGGAATGACACCTAATTTGTTTACAATGGAACTAAGCCCACAGGGCAAAATAATTGGAAATGGAAACTTTCCATTAAAAAAAACTATTTGAATTGCGTTACAATAACATGATAAACACCAAGAAAGCCATTTTCTTTTATCTCTGAAATGCCGAGGCTGCAATCATTCAAACACTAGGATACTGACTGCCACCATCTCTTCTAAGCAGAATGAGATGACCAATAGTGAGAGAGTGGTGTTAACCACTGCACTACCATTCCCCCTTCTGTATTAATAATAATTAATAAATAATTGCATTTTTGCAATGTAGCAAAAGCATTTTTTGATATATTTTGCATACTGGAGTGTTAATCAGCAACATATCAAAGAGACGGGTATATCATTTGTTATACTGCTAGATTATAACGTATGTTTTCTAAGATTTTTCCGGCAAGGAAGACAGAAGTTTCAAAGTAGTTATACTTACTAATTAAGATGCCTGAGAATTAAGACATGTTACACATAACAACCCTATAAACCTACCATTCTCTTTTGTCGGTGTTTGGTGTGGCCTCTAGCAGTCACACTATTATATGAGAGTCTGTCTGCGGGCTGAAACATGCAGGGTCTGTCTTGTCTTGTTTATTATGTTACAAAGTCGTTGATTTGGACTGGAGTGTGAGAATACAGTCACTTTCTATGAACACCTTACCTGGCCTTTATGGTGGCATCGACAAACGATTATGACATTGAGTATTTTTTGATGAATGATTGGAGAATAGATATATGTGGAATATGTTCTGTGTTTTTCTCCTGATGGCTGTTATGTTAGTGTGATTCTGAATGGAGTGAAACGGTCTAAGTTCATGTTGAAAAAAAAGTAAAATGTTAAATAATTAAAAAAATGTTTAATAAGAATGCATTATCTTTTATTCTAATTTGATTTGCATCCTAATGTTACACAAAAATTGTTAGAACCATATTATACTATATATTCTTCACACTAAGTAATCTCCTTTTTTGAATGGACAAACTCACCTAGATAACTACAGCTAGCAGGACTTAGAAGCTAGCTAGTATCCTTTTACAAATGGAATTATGAGACTCAACAGATACCAAATCTCTTTCCAGATTCCAAAAAGTTTGGTTATTTTAGTTTTGTAGCTAAGCTTTACAAATATCAATAAAAATTACCATACCATCAAAAGGTTTATTCAGCTCCACCCAGTCTTTGAGAATGAAGTTACAATAGTCTTTGCCGTGCCAGATTCTTGCCTCCCCAAACAACTCCTTGTTGCTTATATGACTTCTTATGGAGCTGTTATCTAAAAAGAAATGTTATAGTTCAAAGGTGAGCCATGTCTGAAAAGACTTTTTTTCATTTCAGACTTTTCAAGCAGCAGGCTAGCTGGTGTCAAGGACCAATACTGACTGAGTACACAAAATGGCACCATAATTTGTACTGTAAAGCTTAATAAACTCACATCCTGACTGACATTAAAATGCTACATGGTTTGAATAATTTGAGTAGTGCTAATATCACAGCAGGCTCTTGAAATGGAATAAAGAGAAAAACAATGCTTTTAAAATAAAAGCCAAGACTGTCATTTCATTTTTAATAAAGTGTGATGATATGACCTATGATTTTGCTGTCTTAATACAATGATGTACTGTATAAAGTATATAAAGTTTTTTAAACTCTCATTTGAAGTATCAAATAAAATTTTCACTTTTTTAGGTATTTATGAATTAGAATTCTTCATTGATAATCTCTTTATTTTTTGGTGTCTATTCAGCATATGCTCCCTCACAAACACAGCAACAACCATCCACAGTGGGTCAACTGTGAGCCCCCCTGTTAAGCCACCATTCGTGTTTTGGTGATGTTGAAAGAAACTATAGACAGAGGACAGTGACACTCTCAAAACTGAATGCCTTTCCAGGAAAAAAATGACCATTTCATAATACAGGCAATGTTAAAAATTGTTCTTGTACATATCACATTGGATAAATAAATGGTAATTAAGACGTTAGAATAAGAATTAACATGTTGTGAAGATATAAAGTATTTAGTTTGGGTTTGTCTGTTTCTTCCTAATTATTAATTGCAATATTAAAGAGCCAGGCAAATAAGAGATTTTTTTTTAGCTTCTAAGTAAAAACAAAACTGTATTTCAGATATAATGGCACACCTTTGCAGTTTCAAATGACTGTTTAGAATTTGTATGTCCTCACTGTGTGTATATAGTTCTCTTTGGGAATGCTAGCATTATCTCTCATCCAAGACACACACAGGTTAGTTTGACTGGCAGCTTTAAACTAGCAGTAAGGGGTGCAAGGGTGGATGAGCCCTGTTATGGGCTGGCATCCTGCCTGTGGTTGGTTGATGTTCTGTACCAGAAACTGCCAGCCAGGGATCAGGTCCCTTATGACACTACAACCAAATATGTCTGTGCAGACAATGGATAAAGTAATAGATATATTCATTTGTAAATTATGTGGAAAGACTGTAAATATTTAACTACCCAACAGCAATTTTTAAATGGATAGCATTTCATTATCAATATAACCTTCTTAAACCCCATTGAGCATTAGGTGGGAATCAACCCTATGTGGAGCGCAAGTACATCAACCTTTCTTTATTTTATAATTTTAAGTTACACCTTTTAGGCTTAAACATTTGATGTTACTTACCATGAGGCAGAGTCAATGAACACTGAGTTTGAAAGGAACCTGAGTCACTGGATAGGTAAGAAAGGCTCTTAGTGCGAAATTCATGCTGATGTGATTTACCAGCGCTGCAAGGATCTGAACACAAAAATAAAACATGCATTTTAGAATTTAATGTTGTAAGTATATTTTAATATCATACTGAAAATATGAAATTCATTAAGAGCTGAAGCACACATCTGCAGAAAACTTGATCAGCGATAAATGCATAAATGTGTAATAATAAATGCATAATATGTATAATAAATGCATAATGTGTAAAAAAAATGCATAATGTGTATAATAAAAGCATAATTTCCACTGCTGTCCTCAAGTAAGTGATTCACCCTTTACCTGAAAAAATGTTGCTGGATCTACTTTATCAATGCCTTTAAGGATTTTAAATACCTGGATTAGGTCCCCATGCAGTCTACTCTGCTTGAGACTCAAGGGTCATTTTGTTACTGCTGCCCTTCACAAATTTCCTGCCATGATACAAACAATTCTAAGCTTATTTTTGGTTGTATGGCTATGAACTAGCTGTGCTACCCATCTAAGATGGGTTGAAATCTATGTCGTCGGCAAAGACCTCGGTGTTAACATTTGCATTGCACCATGCAATGTGTACACCTCTGTTATATGCCATTTGATACAGGATTTGTAAAAACAGTGTTAATGTTTGTGATGTGACATCTATTGAAATAACAACTGCCAGGAAGATATGGAAAAAGATGATCCACTGTGGCAACCCCTAACGGGAGCAGTCGATTGAAGAAGAAGAATGCATTTTACAGTATTACTAAAAATGCTTGCAATGCGCCACCTGTTGGAATGACAGAGATATAGCAACTGGACAGACACACAAACATTTATCCTTTTATTATGTTGGAAAATGTGATACTTCTTAAATGGCTAGAATACAAATGATATAAGCTAGGTGGCATGATTGCTTTAACTGAAGAAGACTGCATTAAATCAGTGACTTAAGTGTTGTGTAGTGAACAGAAAATTGTATGTATTAGCACAGTTGAAGATTTTAGCATACATTCCAGCTGTGGTTGTGATCTTCCGGCATACAGTTATACACTTCATTTTATGGAGGGCCATAAACCCCATTATCACAGCATTGAGGACACATATCAGCAGACCAAAAACCATCATGAACACCAGACAGACAGTGTTAGCTAGCCAAGGCTGCATAGCCACCAAACCAGATGAACTAGGTCTTAATTTTTCCTGGTTCTTTTTGCGGTATATAGTATCTAAGTTTACTTTAAAATGTATGTGTTATTATCAGTGGTTAACAACCAAATACATCTGATTATAACATGTGTGAGAATGTTTACATTGTTTCTCATAAATGAAATGTAATTACATAAATGTAATTACTTAAATATACACAAAAACTGCTGACGTATATACACAAAAGCGTACAATATAATGCATTTCAAGAGGAGCAACTGATCATGATGGCATGCTCAAAGTATCAAGTGTATGAGGAAAATACAACATTCTGTGCTGGCTTTTTATTATATACTACTGGCAGTACAAAGCATAGTTCTCAGATGCACTTACTGAAACCGAAATTGCACAGAAGAAGGAATGGATCTGTGGAGCATGCTCATTAAAAGCTTCTTCATACAATCATTTTATTAACACACTTGTTCTGCTTTGTTACAATGTGTGCAGGGGCTTATCACTGGAGATTCTGTGCAAGATGTCAACCAAGGGCATAGTCATGGTCGCACACACTCACAATCGCACTTACTCTACTTTAAATAGACCTGCTGTACCTAGTAATCTGTCCGGTATTAGGCTTAATCTGTGGCCAAATACTTTTATTCTCTTTCTTGTTGAAAATGCAATAACCACCTGCTGAGTGCATTTACAGTTGTTTGACTAGATGTTGAAGTTTATTCACAAGATGGTCAATAGTTTGCTCATTCCTAAGGTATTTTTATGTAATGCAGTATAAAGGGTAAGGCTCTACACTTTATATCACAAGGTATTCAGTTCAACTACTGCCTTGAGTAACCCTTAGCACATTTACCATCCAAATGTTAACACTTATATTTTATCCTGATCCTGTAAGTGATACTGGGCAAAGGTGTTAGCTAAAAATATACAACCAAAGTACCATTTATTCCAAGAGGTGTCTATTATGTGTTTTTGGGCACTGCATATGTTTCAAACTGATTAAAGCAGATTTTCAGGACCTTTGACACCTTCCTTTCAAGCATTTGTGTGTTGCAAATATTTCACAATTTCTAAGAATGAGAATGTATTTTTATTTACTTTCTTTTTTTTTCCCCCATCAGAGTTCAAATTTTCCATTGGCCTAGTTACTGGTTATTAACCCTTTGTTAGGTGACTTGAAATTTCCAACAGCGTTCAGAATAAAAGGAAGCTTACAATATCGATTTTCTGCCAATTTGATTATAATACTATTTAATGTGTAAAACTGTTTCTATGATTTTGATCTTAGAGATACAACACGCCAAGAGTCATGCCATAAGAAAGTCAAATTCTATCACCCTAGGATGTGAATGAAGTGACAGGTGTTCATTCTTTAGTTTGTTTTTTCACTGAAATGCAGCTATACTACACAGTCAAATGCAACTTCAGGTTTTTGTTGTTGTCCTTGTCCCTATTCATCTTCTATATTCACTTTATTATATTTTCATATCTGTTTAAGGAAGATACTGTAAAAGTAGGTGTCTCACACTACAATGGAAAGTCAACTTTACCTATTTTCCTAATTCTTAATTTAAAGCATTTATTATTTTTCAGTTCCACAATGTCTGACTTCCTTCATCCTTAATGTATGGATTTTGATTTTGTCTCAGTTAATTTCAATTGATTTTGCTCACCTCACATGTATGACATTTCCTTCATTAATCTAGACCCAGTTCATCAATATGAGATTGATACATACTCTTTAGACACACTGTATATAGAGGTCAATGCTCTGATTTGTTATTTCTTTGTTTTTACTATTCTTAACTTCCACCTTATATGAACAATCAGGTCTATAGATGAAAAACTCAAAGGTCTAATGATCCTTAAATGGTAACTTCTAATAATCCAAAGGTGGCAGTGTAGTTGTACATTGTCCTGGGTGCAATGTTCAGTCGCTTTTAAATTGAAGTGTTCTCTTTTCACACTGAAGAATCTATTTCCTTCTTATATGGTTTTTCCCTATAATGCATAACTATGGCTTGAAGCAACAATAATTTTTATTTTGAACAGGTTTCCTCCCTTTTAATTGCGTTTTCAGTCATTTTTAGGTGAGTTTGCACATAGTGGACAAAAGCACATATTGTAAAAGCCCCTGTCTGGCTGTTTCTCTGTTTTCATGAAGCAACTTTGCCACCCATAGACCAATTTTGTTGAGATTTAGCATAATTATTTTTCAAAGAAATTTGTCAAGACAGTTCGATTTTTTGCTTTGATATCTTGAACAGATCGCACTTTGTGAAGTTTTACAACTTTATAATTTCCCACTGGAAAGCATTGGTGAATTTGCAAACTTGTCCATCTTAAAATTGAATTTTCAATTTTAGACCCAGATAAACTCTAACAACAGCGGTGGGCTGGTGCCCTACCCGGGATTTGTTTCTGCCTTGTGTTGGCTGGGATTGGCTCCAGCAGACCCCCGTGACCCTGTATTAGGATATAGCAGGTTGGATAATGACTGACTCACTGACTAAACTGTAATAAATGCAGCAAGCCCCTGATGTTCTTGCCCATCATATACCATTTGCATTCCCATTATAAAATAAATTAGTTCCTTTCCAAGTTCGCACTTATGTATAGAATTTTAACAGGTGAGTGTGTTTTAACTAATATTAATAGCTAGACAGGGAACTTATTTCAGTTCATTTTCTCCATTCATAGGTTAATATTGATACTGAGTTTATCCTAGTATTGTTCATTTTGTATTAATAGATATTTTCCAATTGCTAATTATTATGAGATACTACTCTATTGGATATAATTTTTAAAATTCTATGTTTAAGAAAATTGAACAGCAGTCACAGTCCCTTCACCATTAACTCACATCAATCAATATCATTTTCACATCACTTGAATTGCAGTCTGTTGTATATGAAAGCTATTCAGCCACCACAAGCCTATTTGTGCTCTGTTTTTAACTTTAATGTGTAAAGTGCTGTTAAAAAGCTCATATAGTCTACTAACACATGTAATTGTATTATATTAGCTCTGTTACTTTTGGATATGGTTACAAAACTATTTCATAAACAAAAATGTAATAACTGACTCTTGGATGAAGTAAATAAAAATTTGAAATGCTCCAACTCCAACTTACATACCAGATAAAGAACTCACCGAACAGACATGAATGTTAAGCCATGCATATATTGCCTAACTTGCCTAACATGAAGATTACTGAGTTCAAAACCTAAAAAAAAAAAATTCATTTTAATAGATGCTTATAAAATCTAAAGATGACTTAAATTACTGCAAACCTAAAATAGTGTTCACTTGAGGTGTTCATTCAGTTAGACCACTGCTTGACACAGTAGAATTCAGAATGACAGAAAAAGAGCTCATCAAATTCCGTTTTCATTATTTCACGACTAATGAGCTAATGCAAATTAGTTGATTTCATTTATTTAATTTAATTATGTAAGACAAAAATGAAAAACCTTAGTAGCAGTAGTAGCAGTAGAATTGTCACAATTACAGTCAGTACACATTTGACTAACATGCAGAAAAGTGTCAGAAGAAAGAAGAATGTATTGGAATACAGAAAATTCATTTTATAGAAAAGCTGGACCCTTTAAGAGTAACCACCTTTTTTACAGAGGAAAAAACTTGGTCAGTAGGTCAGAATCTCCAGCTATTTAGTAGATTTTTTTTTACAGTTTGGTACATATATATATATATATACCAGTAATGGTGCACTGCACGGAATACACTTGACTTGAGCTTTCATAGTTTTCATCCTCCCTCTCTGTTTGCTCAGAGGTTGTTGCTCTTGCTGCTTCCTAAGTAGCTCTTCTTTTCTCCACCCTAGTGGCCCACTTCTTCTCTTCTTTCGTTGGCATATGTTTTCACGTTAAAACTGATTAAGTCAGTTTTTGTGTTTCAATTACTTAGTACATTTTCCTTAATTTTTCACTTCAGTCATTCTGCCTCAAGAATGATTTAAGATAAGAAGAGGTAGAAGAAGTGATGTCTGCCCTGCTGGCCACTGCTACAATAAAATAAAAATAAAAAGAGGAATAACCATGGAGGTCAATCATCACCACGAAAGCGGATAGTAGACGTCACGTAGTATATGTGTACCAAACTTCAGGTCAATAGATCAAATGGTTTGTGAGAGGTAGAGGTGATTTAACATCCTGGACAGACAAACGAACAGCCACAGTAGAGTATTATACGTATATAAAGATATATATATGTACATTCTCTGTATTTTTAAATGAAAATGTAGCAGTGTGGGCAGACAGTGTGGACCATACTATTTTTCATGTTTGTTTGTTACCTTTCCTGTTTTAATATGAAGAGTTCCTCCTAAAAACTAGGTCCAGTACCAGCAGTACTAGCTATCATATTAGGATCACGGCATAGACTTCTAGCCTGACTACTGTAAGATTGTCATGCAGCATTTCATAATTGCAGCTACAGAGATCCAGTGTGTCAAGTTCAAATTCCACGTCTGGTCATTATCTGCGTGTGGAATCTACATGATCTCTCTGTGTCTGTCTGGGTTTTCCATACATTCCTTTGTGAATGTTGGTATGTACATGAGTGGAGCAGTAAGGCCAGATCTACAATAAGAGTGGTTTGGGTATGAATCCTGGGGCCCCTGCTCGCTAAGGCAACTTTGCCTATGCAAGGGGGAAAAAACACCTAAAAACAAGAAAAGTTAATGTTTTCACTAACAGGTACTCACAGCAACATGCTGTGCAGCACCCACCTCTACCCCACTTTGATCATCATGATTATAAACCTTTAAATTTAATAAATCTTTATTAAAATATTTAATAAATATTTATAAAGATACAATATATACTATATTAACTTATTGGCGTAGAATTATATTTCTCATCATTTTGATTGTACATTTTATTTTCTCTGGCTCTGTTTTCATCAAGGTAGGATGCAAGAGAAGCCCACACACATCATAAAAGAACAAACACACATAAAGGTAATGAGTACTAGAAAAACTGTACCAGTTGGAATATATCCTATATAGATATAGATATACAGTACATTGATATGTAAACACATTTTCTGCAAAATAGGCTTTTGTCTGAGTGATCACAAGAAAAAATATAAGAATCACAATCCTAGTGAATCATATCTAGGTTTACATAAATTAAAGAATAAATAATTTAAACACTGTACTGGTATTACTGGAACAAAAATACTTCAGGATTCTACATGGACTGAAAGTCCAATCAGTCATGCAGCAGTAATGTTCTTACAGACTAAATAATGGAGTGTAGACTTACTAGATTCAGGAATGCTGGAGCTAAAACTATAATTCTCTTCTGTACTGTTTTCCTCAGAATGCTTGGTTTGAAACTTGTGTCTCTGTAGATTATGATTGCAGCTTTCTTCTTTCAAGGATTTGTCATTGTCTCTTGTGATTCTATCAGATCGTTTTGTGTTGTTCCATCTCACTAGATCTTTGAGTTCATAGTTGCTCTCAGCATCAAGTCCTCCTTCTTCTTCTTCAACTATAACTGCTGATTGCTGTTGAAAATCATTATGGCATTCCAAGTTATATAACAGTTGAAGATAGGTATGTGACAAAATCTTAAGTATAGAATATTTTTTAAATTATTGATTGTACTGATTAATAAAGACAGCACCACATTTTTGTCACTGCCATGTTGTACATGAAATGTTTCTATTGGCCTTCAGGTAAAGTGTGCAATGCTATATTGTTTTTGCCTTGATAATGTTTGGTTTTATTATGAAGGTAGGCTGTTGGATTTGCCTAAATTATCCTAAATGTAGGGAATAACATGTGCACTCCCACAAGATGATTTGATAGGGGCGCCTTTTAACTCATATTTCAGAATCAGGCATTAGTCAGGAAAGCTTGACAGAGCACCAGCGCATGACAGGCCAGACTTCAGCACACACTCACAAATGCTCACGCCAGACCAGTTTAGGGATAACAGTCAGCCTACCCATAAGCCTTTGCACAAACAAAAAATAAAGCAGCTATGGAAAACGCTTTAACATACAGATGAAAAAATTCACATTTTTAAAATAAGGCACCATGAAAATCCCAGCACTGTTAGGCAGAAACTCTCTACCATGGTAATTTATCTCTGTGTGTCAAACCTGAATATTAATAAACCCTATAATCCCCAAATACATTTCACCTGCATTTACTCTTCTCCTATTGTGCCTATGTTGGCTTCTATTAAAAATTATACTGTATTTTATCACTAAACATGAAATTCATGCATACCATAATAGGAATGCAATTACAGCCAATGTATCTTTATGTCACATTTGTTCAAACTTTGAATTCTTAATGGGAACTCTTATCTGTCAACTTTCCACATATTCTCATACAAAACTATTTGAATGCTTGTTAAGTATCATGATCAAGTCTTAATAAAAAAAAAACAGAAAGCTTTTCAGTCAAAAGTTTTAATATAATAAATAATTTTCTCATCTAAGTTAATCTGCTTACAGTCACATCAGAGAACATTAATTAGAGGTTTTATACACAGCATTGTACCAGCACACTTTGTTGCATTCCCACCTTGCTTGAACATCTATTTACAGAAAGGCCCTGATGGTACCTTCTAGCAGTCCCAAGATTCACCTACTATATGGTTATCTTTTTCTAATAAAACCACTTGTTAAAATCATAATTTTCAAAAATATTTTAGGAGATACCCTCCTGATCGCAGCTAAGGCCCACTGTTATAATTTTCGCTTCAGATACTACCCCATGCACATTGACCGGAATGGTAATAGATAGATAGATCTTTATTTGTCGCCAGGGGAAATTTGGCTTTTTACAGACACTCTTTAACTAAATAAATATCTACTTTCAATTGATAAAAATAAGGGAATCTAATTAACAAAATAAATGCCCTTTGTTATGGTTAAGCCTAACCTTAAGTTTAGTTTTTGTTCATTTGATATTTGAGTTGTTTGTCGTGTTTCTTGTTTTTATTTAATTTTTGTGGTTATTGCATTTTTAAAAAATTGCTTAATTATGTTTTGTATTTCACTTTGAAAGCATTCATTGTGTTTTGTGTGTGTAACCCCAACTGGCAGGGCCACAGCTAAAGGACCACCCTGAGCTTATATATTGTGAGGCAGAGGAACAGATCCTTCAGTGGTTCATTGAAGTTCTCAAAGTGTATTTGTAAGTATTTGATTTTTTCTGGTTTCTTGGATTTTTTTTTCACTTTTGTTCTTGGCTTTGATTTTTGGATTATGTTTTTTGTCTTGTCTGCCCTGAGTTGCCTTTTAGGCAAATCCCTTTTGTATTATTTTCTTGCCCTTTGACATTTTGTGCTTTTTTGTGACTTACAAAGAAATATTTTTATCTAAAAGGATTATTATTTGCGTTGTCCTTAAGTGAGACATTTGTATGGTTCCTCTCTCTTGAAGGGCATTTTTGATATATTGAGATCCAGGACTACATTTTAGGCTTGTGCAGATCAAAGCCTGCCTATTGAATCTGAGGCCTAGTTGCAGAATTGAGGCCTGGTTCTGGGCCTTTTAGGGGCCTCATATCCTTTTTGCAATACTATTTTGTTCAAGACAATGACATTAATATTTATTCATGCATCTTTCCAATGTTATATTTCAGCCAAGATTCCTCCCCTGGCTGGGGTTAAAAGTCTTGTTTGATGTCTTTTTTGTTTATTTTTGTGCCATTTATTTGTGTTAATGTTGCTTTTGTTGATTATGTGCATAGTTCATTGTTTTTGATATTGTCTATAAGCCTCCTGTGTAGTGTTCAATGTGCTTTGTGGGTAGTCCTGCGCCACCACCACCTACTCAAAGCATCATGATGCTCCAACATTGATGGACTGAAAGCCAGAAGTCTACGTGACCATCATCATCAAATCCTTCCATGAAAACTCTAAATACAAAGAGGACTGTTTCATTTATGTTAGGTAGATTGCCCAGAGGGGACTGGGCGGTCTCATGGTCTGGAATCCCTGCAGATTTTATTTTTTTTCTCCAGCCGTCTGGAGTTTTTTTTGTTTTTTACGTCCACCCTGGCCATCGGACCTTACTTATTCTATGTTAATTAATGTTGACTTATTTTATTTTCTTACTGTGTCTTTTATTTTTCTATTCATTTTGTAAAGCACTTTGAGCTACATTTTTTGTATGAAAATGTGCTCTATAAATAAATGTTATTGTTGTTGTCCTCCTAGAGGCAGGGCCAACTGCTAATCACCACCGGGAACTTCCCTCTGCCCTGTAAATTCGTAGGGTCTTCTTCAGTTCCTGGCAGTTCATTTTGTAGGTGCTAGGGTGTTGATGAATTTACTTATGTTTCACTGAATTATTAAGTTTCTGGATTTTTTAACCTTGTTGCTCTGTTTTAACTATGTTTCCGAATATTATAATTGAAACTTGTTTGCAACGGATTGCCTTAGTGTTTTGGGGCAATTCCTTTGCTTCTTGTGCACCACAGAGCTTCTTTGTTATTGAAGAGCATTTTGTAAATAAAGTTTTACTTTTATAAAGATTTGGTACTGGCCCTTATTACTAGCCTGGGTTTGACAGTACTATCCCTCCTCTCTAGTGGGTATTTCTCGGAGTGTTTTTTGGGACTTATTGGGATGTATGTATCCATAAATATTCTGCATGATTAAAAAATGAATGAAATTTCAGCAAAGCATTTATAGAACACATGAAAGCTGCTCATATACACACAGGCGAACCCAGGAAAGTAAAGGTCTACTATAATTCTCAGAAATGAAGTCAGTTAACCAAATGTTAAAGTAAAGCTACAAAATTGCTAGTTAATCTTGCAAATGTCATACTGGCCTGAAGTACAAGGTGTCCATGTTAATGCTAATGAAACAATTACAAGATCCTCAGGCAACTAGGTTGATTATTACACAGAACTTTGTTTTGCAATGTTAGCTATTTGAAAGGTTTTGGAAATTGTCCATATTCTGAAACATGGAAACTCCTACAATCAGGGAATTCAGACCTTTCCCTGGTGATTTGTGTAAAAGAGGTTTATGTAGACAAGTGAGGATGAATCATAGATTTGTGGCTGGTTCCTGGTTAGTCTGCTGATGCTAGTACTGTCACTGTCAACATGAGACAAAAGAATTTGAAAAAGTGTACTTAGTTTGATATAATGAGCGGCATCCTAAACATAGAGTCATCAAACTACAGTATTATTAATTTACAGCATATGCTAATGCCAGTTTCCCATTTTGTACTGTAACTTGCTACTTATTTTTTTAGTTATGTGCAGCTACACCTTTCAATCAATGCATGTTATGTGTTCTCTGTGTGATAAAGAAAATGCCAAAAGAAGGAAAGGAAGCTTACAAAGCTAAAGTAGAAAACAAACTCAGAATAACATGAAGGATGTCTGGAATGGACTGGACATAATTATTGGACTCAAGCAATCCAGGGCTTAGGTGCTAGAAGGGGCTGTGGACAAAGTTAATACCCTGAACCAATTTTTAATAGATTTTCCCACCAACTGTCACTTTCTTTCAATTGGCCAGTCTGCTTGCACCATCCCTACTACATCAACATTTGTCAACTGGAATAGCCAGTGACAAGCCCACCAGTAACCATCAATGTGGACTGTCCATAACTGAAGGTTAAATAAGGAGACAACTGAGGAAGCTACACACAGGAAAAGATGCGAGATCGGAAGAGTCAGTACTTGAGTTCTTAAGGCCTGTGCTGACCAGCTTTGTGGTTTCCCCTATCACCTATTCAGTTTCTCCTTAAGGCTTCAGAAATCGCAACTGCTATGGAAAAAATTTTGCACTGTTCCAATTTCAAAGGAGGCATGTACCTCTTCACCTATTGACCACAGACCAGTGGCACTTGCATCTCACATCACGACGACCTTTGAGAGACTTGTCCTGGACTATATGAGTCCTCATGTAGTAGACCACCCGGACCCACTGCAGTTTGCCTATTGGACAAAGATTGGAGTGGAGGTTGCAATTATCTGTCTGCTCCACAAAGCTTATTCTCACCTGAGCAAAGCCAGCAGCACTGTGAAGGTAATCTTTTTTGTTTTATTCAGTGCCTTTAATACCATCCAGCCATCCCTGTTAAGAGGTAAGGTCAGAGATATGCAGGTGGCTGAGCCTATGGTGTTCTGGATAATGAAGTATCTGTCAGGTAGACTGCAGTTTGTGAGACTCAAGGACTGTGTTTCTGATACAGATGTGAGCAACACTGGAGCACCACAAGGAACAGTTCTGTCTCCATTTCTCTTCACTCTGTACACTTCTGACTATAAATACAGTATAAAACCAGGTCATGTCACTTATGGGGTGTATTGATAAAAGGGATAAGACAGAGTATAGGAGTCAGATGGAGAACTTTGTTTACTGGTGTAAAGAGAATTGTCTGGATCTTAACATCAGCAAAACCAAGGAACTGGTTATTGACTTTCACCATACCAAGAGCCTCTATGTCTGCTCACTATTCAAGAAGTGAAAGTAGAGGTGGTCCACACCTTCAAGTACTTAGAGGTACACATTAAAAAATAGGTTGGACTGCTCTCAGAACACATATAAGAAAGGGCAGAGCAGGCTCTTTTTCTTAAGGAGACTGTGTTCCTTTAATGTAGGAAGTGACATCCACCACATCTTCTGTAACTCTGTGACGTCCAGTGCGATTTTTTTACTCTGTAGTGTGCTGGACTGGTAACATCACTTCAAGAGAGTCCCATTAAAACAACAGGCAAGCTCAGTTATACAACACTCTCTGGGCTCCCTGGAGGTCATAGCAGAGGAGAGAATTAAAACAAAACTGAGAACACACTAACCCTGAGGACTTTAAGCCAATGAATTATTCGGCAGAAATGTATCAAGAAAGGCTAATGGGGCTCCTTTACATCAACAGCAATACACCTACTTAATGCTTCACTGTGACTGTGACAACCAAGTCAGAACTTTTCTTTCTTTTTAATTTTCTTGCTTTATACTTATTTTGGTGTGTGCTCAGACCAACATGTGTGTGCGTATGTGTGCGTATTTATTTATTTATTTGCTTACTTATTTATCTACCTATTCATTATTTATTTTTTTATTTAAACAGCTTCAGTAAAAAGCCAACTTTCCCCCTGGGGACTAGTAAACTAGTCTATCTATCTATGCACTTAGATAATGTTAAGCTGTGTCCTCTAACACAAAAGAACAATAGATTGAAGCAAAATTCAACATTAGAAAAAAAAAACAGGTGTCAAATTTCTGTAAGAAGCTGTACATAAAAGAATTAATTTATCATGAGGGCCAGAGCCTATGTGGGAGGCTTTGGGTGCAAGACAGGAACTGACCCATGATGGGACAACAGTCATCACGGGACACAATTATGTTTGCGTACCCTCACATTTACTCATACGTAGATGGCTAGTAGCCTATGTAGTCAACAGTGCCTCCTTTTAACTTTTAAACTCTGGACTCTAAATCCCATTTTAAACACACACTTGTGTATATTTCTAAATGACTGTTACAGACTAATTTTACTCTACTTTTACTGACTTGAACCTTTTATCTTTTAGATCATTCTTTTACAATCTTAAAAACAGATTGTTACAAATGTTTTTTTTTTATTTTTTATTTATTAGACCTGGGCTAATTAGGATAATAATGGACAATCAGCCTGAGAATTATTCTGGTAATTATTGCCAATTCCACACAAAGTGAGTAAGTATGGGATGCATGCTGCACATAAAAGTAAGAGCAGAGCAAGGAGAGCAGAGAAGAGAACAATAAAATGAGAACCCAAAGAAACTGGCAAACCTTTGTAGACTGAACAACAGTCTGAAGCAACTCTCCACCTAGGCCTGAAAGACTTATCTTCCATTAGCTGTATTTTCTACATCAGTATTTTTTAATAAGCCTTTTTTCCAATGAACTTCATAACCTTATAAGTCTCTTTACAAACAGATTTTTTTATTTTTGCTACCATCAGTTTTATTGTGTTTTTAATAATTTTATTTCATAATACAGTATTCATTTTATACTGTTTGATTGGGTCAAGGTATGTTGTTGAGATCACCTGGTGTTGGTGATTGCCATAATCCCACAGAAGTTAGCAGCTGAGGAAAAGACATTTTCCAACAGTAGCAGTGCAGTGAGCGGGCACCTGCTTTGATGATTGGCATAAGTGTAACTTAAGTGTCTGATCTGCTTGTGCTAAACTAATAAGTCTCTTTGCTTAAAGCAGCTGTCTACATGCAGTTACGGTTGTATACATGGGACGCTACATAACAGCTAAGGCAAATTTCCACAACTATACTTCAACAAGCACATACTAGACAGCAAAGAAAAAAACACAAAGACACAGGGAGAATATTTCAATTTTGTACTTTAAATTATAGAACATGAAATATTTACACATCTTACTGATAGTGTGTACAGTTCGCATAAAGTTTTGTTTCTCTTTGATTCCTTACCAGAACTTTTCATGTAGCTGTGAGGTGGCAGTATTGTCCAATTCCCTATTATACACATCTTAGAAAAGTAAAAACTGATCTTACCTGCAGACTAATTCATTCATTGATTCAAACACCACAAGACTTATCTATTAGTACCTGTATTTATGATAACTAATGTGTAATGGTTCATAGAAGATCACAGCTTCTATTTGAAAATGGCAAATGTCAAAACAGTATCCTCCTGATATGCATAATTTAATTATGTCAAAGATCACTATGCTTCTTAAGAGAATTTTAAAGGTTATCCTGATTGCTGTAACTGTTTCATGTAAATTACAACTGAAAGTACTGGGCTGTTTTAACAGAAGAGCATGAAAGTATTGAATATAATTAGATATTTCTAATTAATTACAGAAAACAAGTACCAAGAAATATATAAGAAAGTTTATGGAAATACAAAGTAATTTACATGTGGGTCTTTAGGCAATTAGCAAACTCACTCATCCATTAAGAAAGTTCATGTTTAATATAATCCTTGGAGTATCACAATTCTCACATGACACTATCCAGAATTTTAACCAGCAAAAAAAAAAAAAAAATCAATAAATAAATAGTGCATTTGTTTGTTTGTATTTAAGCAATATTTCGTTTGTTTTGCATTAAATCTATTATAATTTTCTTCTGAAAATGCACATTTCTAATAAAAGTTAAATTCCACTATATGTTTTAAATGGTTAATATGGTTTAGGATCACATTAGCCAAAGCCCCAGTACAGCTATTAAAGAGATATTGTAGTGAATGTCTAGTGTCTGGCCTTAGACATTATGTTTGCTCATTTCAGTTTGCTGGATGTGAAGATGATACAATGAGACTCCAAGTGCTTTCCTTAAAACATTAAATACCACTAGAAATGGAAAACCCATTTTAATTTGCTGTGGTTCCAAAAGTAGATTAGTGTACCTTTGTGGAATTAGAAAGACACAAAATGCCACAGTACTTGATTGAGCAGTGCCTATGGGAACTGAAAGTTTATCCATCTTTTTTGAAAGCAGTTGAACAACACCCACATAATGGATGACAAGCAGTTCTGAATCAATTGTACCTTACTTTTGCTCTCGCTGTGATACTTTGTGCTCTCCATCTTCAGGAGAACAGCATTTCTGGATCATTTGTATACAGAATGTTAAAAAGAGCAGCACTAGATACCAAGAGAAAAGTACCTTTAACATTGCCAAACTCCTACTTTGTACGCCTGCACTTTATCTGTTCTGCTCAATCTTTCCTTTAATGATTGCTTCTATTAATTTACCTGTGCTACACATGATATTTGCTGGCCTATAGTTACTAGGGTTGTTATAATCATCTTTTTCATACTATGGGACAAATCTGCTAGCTTCCTGTCTTTATGGATTTGAGCAGCATCCAGTGATCTATGAACGATACATCTTGTTTATATATTTAATCACTAACTTTCTTAAGAACTTTAAGATTAAATGGTATCTATTTATAGAGATGTACTTATTTTTTTTATTATTTAGTATATTAAATATGTTACATCTATGTTGCTTTATTTTAACAATATATCTGTGGCATCATTTTAGCATTATTTTATAGTTCATTTCTCTTGTGCACACTTCTGTTTCCCTATGCTGTGGTCATGTTGCTTATTGTTGTTGCCAGTCACATGGTTGAGTATTGTCAATACACACAACGCCATCACAGATTTTCTATATGTTTATGTTTTGTTTAATTTGCGATTACCCATTCTTATCATTAGTTTTTTTATTGGGAAATCAATTTAAGAGTTTCTTAAAATGTAGAATGTAGTGATGGTAATTATTTTGTACAACTGTACCTGTAGTAGTTTAATAGTTGAAATATTTTCATTTCTTTTAAATCAGTATATCCTTTAAACTGTATATGTTGCAACAGGCACTGCTGAGCTTGGTTGGCCAGAGCTGCACAGCATGTGATGTCAGTTTTTTCATTCTGCGCCACACATTTCCTGGTCCTCAAAGCTTGCAAAGAATTTAAACAAAACTATCTTTGTTGGTGTTATATTTCTTTGTGATTTCTAGTATTAGACTCCTTGCTTTGTTTTCTGACTAAGATTCCTGGTTAACGTTTTCATTACAATTGACAGTCCGACTGATTTCCCATTTCCAACTTTTGGCTTAGTACATGTCTATCTCCTTGTCAACTCTATCCTGTTTTCAGCTTTCTTTTGATCGCAGTACAATATACAAGATGGAGTCACACATTTCCAGGTATCCAAGCTTGTGTATTAGTGAATAAAAAAGCAAATATCTTCAGCAGTATTAGTTTTTTTTAGGGATGTACTTTTAAATTATGGTTACAAATTTTGCTCTTGCTTTTTGATTAACGTTCTGTTTTTGCTCTCTGGAATTTTTATCCTTTTTTGCTTCAGAACCTCTTGCTTTATTCCTTTTCCTTAAACACTTTGAAACATCACCTGGTCAATATCTCTTCTTAAAAAGTTGACCCCTGGACAGAATGGATACATCTAGGCATTAGAGATTTCATTAAGATGAATACAAAAGATCTTGTGGAAAGATTTTTTTATATTTGCATTACTCTGCACCATAGGAAAATGGTGGACGAATAATCCTTTAAATGCCCCTTGTTGAATTTTCTCGCTCTGAGAGTGAGTGCACAGTTTTGTTCTGATGCGATTTACAGAAGATTTTACCAATTTTGTGCACATAGACTAGATGCATCTTACTGTTAAACACATGTTGAAACCTTTATCTTCACATAATGTCATAAGACAGAAGTATACCGAGTCAATATCATCAGAAAGTATTAAGAACGTATATCTGCAGAATGTTGTCAAGTGCAAGGATTAAACCTTGAAGATGCAAAGTATTGCCCTAGAAAAAGTAACACATTTGTGAAATAACACAGTCATAACTGTAAAATTTGGGAACTGAAATTAAAAAAACATACATTGTGGAAATAAGCTTTAGTTGTACTATGGGAAAACAAAACTTATTAATAAGAACAATAGTATGTGGCTCATACTAAGCTGGGGAATTTATCGTTCTAGGTTTTGCAAGAAGTAATTCACCAGCTGGTGGTTAATTTTGGAACTGCAAGAGCTGTAAAAAAGGACACTTAAAAAATAAGGTGCCATGCCATTACTTCGGTTTGGGGGTTGAGGTGTGCATTTATGAGGTAAGAAGCAATTAAAAAATGCCACATGAATGTATGACAACTGTATTAGTGGCACTGTAGTGATAAATAGAAGGAAGTGACAAAGTGAACCTATTCAATGTCCCAGCGTTGGGCCTTGCACAGCTTTTAAATAGGTACTCAAATTGGTGGTAGGCCCATTAGCTACACCTTTGCAAAATTATAATGGTAGCACTGGAATGCAACTAAGTTTAAAGGAATGACGATAAGAGGAGTCATTAAAACGCAAGAGATAAAGACCAGGGTCGTCATGTATAAATGGTGTATACAAACAAAAATGTTGTGTATGCCTGTTTCTACGCTCACATCACAATGTATAAAAACGAAACCTGCCGTAAAGCCATGTACATTCTCACGGCAGCACAATCTATTGCATATGCATGTTTTCTGCAAGGTTTTACAAACTGACATCTCCCAGCATTAAAGCAGTGCTATTGCTCCTGTGTGGTTTCCTTTCTTTTTTAGATTCACATCCCTGACACGGCTTTGTCAAATACACTGAAATTAACCGCATATCGTTTATAAATTTAAGGCATCTGATTGTAATCAACCTGCAACAACATAATAGACCACGGAATGGCCAAACTATTCCAAATACCATAGCTGCTTTAGCGTTGTTACTCTCAGTGCACCACTCAGAGTATGTTAACCCACTGTTTCTGAGTGTGGAATCACAGCTGTACAGTAGCTGGTCGGAAAGCTTTATGGCAGATTGTGTCGAGAGCGCAGAGGATTACTGGGATTCAGCATTTAGCCCTGGAGAACATTTATAGTACACGCTGCCTCAGCCATGCCACAGTCTATTTGAACCTCTTCCAGTCAGCAAAGACTTCAGAGCCTTTGCTGTAGGGACCTCGCAGTTCAGAAACAGTTTCATCCCAAGAGCTATAAATGCACTTAGTCAGTCCATCAAGTGCTCCTGGTAGAACTGTTTGTACTCAGAATTACAATTACCTCACTGTAAACTTGCACTACAGTTGTAATATTGCACAACCTGAGCCACTTTATGAACCATTTGAACTATCTGCACTATATGTACATGTATATTGTACTTATGCTTTCATATTGTATTTTTTCATTTTTAATCATATTATTATTATTATTAGTTATTATTATTAGTTTATGGAGGATTTGCATATTGAATCTCATTGTACCATACAATAACAATTGTAACAATACAATTCAATTCAATAAAAGTTTCTTAAGTCGATTTAGCTTCCCAAGTACTATATTCTTGGAGCTCTTGATATCATTTTTAAGATGAAATGCATTAAAGTATGTATATTACATTATACAGATAAAATGTAGCTTAATTTTTAATAAAGTATACTGTTAATAATTAAACATGTGGGCAAGGTTGCACAGCAATAGCGATGAGCTGGCACCCCTTCCAGGGATTGGTCCTGCCTAGCGCTGTATGCTTGCTGGGACTGGTGCAAAATGAAAAAAAAAATGCAACATTTAGATTGGAATATGTCAAACTGAGATAATATGGTCTTTATACTGTTACATAATTTATGTAAGCTACAAAGTTTCCAGGATTGCTATCCATGGCAATTGTCAATGGAAAAAGTCTACCACAGAACCCAAGGTGGCAACAGAAATAAATTAACTATGAATTAATTTATAAATAAATAAAAACACAAAGACAATCACATTATAACACCACTCCTTTTGTCTTGGCATCACAAGGGAAAGGAATGAAGTGAAACAAAGAACAATTATAAAATCAGTAAAAGAAAGCAGGCCATGGCCTTCACCTGACTGCTGCTTATGTATTTTTACTGCTTGCTTTGTGAGCCTAAGAACAGTGCAATAACTTTAAAAATGTTTATATATGTTCACCTGCTTCTCTACGTTTTTTCTGTTCACTACACCACATGACCATGTCTTAAAGCCAAGATGCTGTTTTCCTCCCTATTAATACTTTAGTCTTTTGTGTTTTGTTTCGCAAATGCCACTGTCCAAACTGTATTTAGTTAAATTACCTTACTTATTAGAATATGTGTTTTGTCATTGTTCCCTTTCAGAATAAAAGTTTTCACATTTTTTTATACTTATTTTAATTAAATTAATGATAAAGATTCAACTTTATTGCCATTGTACAGGTACAATGCAATGCAGTTAACACATGCCCCTTGAGGTCAGAGCATAGAGTCAGCTATTGTACAGTGCCCCTGGAGAAGTTGCCGTTAAGTAGTGAGGACACTGATGAATTACTTACAACTTATGCCTGGCCAGATATATCCATCTCTCCCTGCACTGCCACCTTCTGAACACACTTTAAAGAAAATACAAATTCCTTCTGCCTTCTGCCAACTCTCACCCCTTTACATGCTCAAAATTGATACAATGAAACTGGAAAAAAAGATGAAAAAATTCTGAAAAAAGTATTATACTTCCCATACTGGCTGCCAAAACAAAGTTTGAAGAGCAAATACTGCAAATAAAATGTAAACTTGCATGAAGGCAAGAAAAGCACAAGCATAAACTTTCCAAAATCAATAAAGAAGAACATTCTGTATCTCACCCAAGGCAACAGTCAATAGCCAAAAGTCAGTGTTCAATAGCCAAAAACATACCAACTAGCTACATCACTACCTGGAATTACAACTGCACTCTACAGATAAAGGTTAAAATAGTTCAATCATTGGTTAAGCTAAGCTTTAACAATGCAGAACATTTACGAGAAGAAATACCTTATGATAGTACTTTCTGTCATCTCAGTTAGCACAAACCACATGGATGGAACCCGAGCAAAACCATGACACCTCATTTACTACTCTACTATTCATCAGATAACATTGTAGCATTCAGTGTTGCCATGATAGTTGTAGCACTCGAGGAACCTGTTTATTATTTATTACATTTCTTTGGGATGTTTGTTAAGATTGTTTATTTAATTTAACTCTTTCCACTTATTTAACCATTTTGTGAAGCTTGGGTAGCAGCAGTTACATTGTTGTTAACAAAAGCATCTCTTAGGCACTTGTGATGTCATTGCCAGAAAAATCTGTCTGTTCTCCAGTGCTACATACGTCTGCAAGTGCAGACACAGTGTTGTAATGTGGACTAGTGAAAATGCACTTTTTCAAAAAAATATTACTTGATTGGGTCCTGTTCATTACATCGTCCCATTACCCGAATGGTCACCCTTCGTGGATGAAAGGCCATATTCCATCATAGTGGATACAGAAGAATTTCTTTCCATGTTGCCTGTTTTGTTGCTTACCTGTATGTATCTGAATTGCATTTTTTACAATTTTAATTCTGCATAATGTGCTAAAGGCAAATAATTTATCATTCTCTACAGTTTTGTGATAAATCCTGTGGCTACCACCTCTTCAGAATTTTTCTGCCAATGCATGTATGACCAGTGGGATGAAGTCTGTTTTACATGTGTAAATACAAAGGGAGAATGTGGAGTTGACATTGCAGCTTTGGCATTGGTTTGTTTTTGCTTTGTGACTCTGTTTTGTGTAAATATCCTGCTTTTGACTTCTGCTTTATTTATATAGATCTGTTTTTGGTTTGTTGTGTATTAGATGTGTTTATTATTTTTATGTTTTATTTTATTTTTACAGGTATTTTTGCTCTTTTGTTCTTGCCCTTCTTTTTCTGTGTTCTTCAAATAAATCCTTAATTATAAAGAAACTTTGTATTATTTGCCTTGCATTAGAGGTTTTCAAGAGTTTTCCTCTTATCCATTCTGGACATTTTTAAAAGCCTTAGCTTATGCAGGCTGTATGCCTGGCATTTGAGTTTGGGGTTAGGCTGCTAGTGGTAGGCTTACTTGGGGGTCAAGATCTGCAAAGAGTCTATTTCTAGCTTTTATTTTTTTAAGGCTTGTATCACCTTTTTGAAATCTGTGTGTGTGGCAGGTTCATAACAATTATAGAATATATTCAATTATGTGAAATATGTAACAGGAATATACTGTATATATATAACAGGAAAAAAGGCAGAGAAGCAGGTGAAGGTCTATAAACGTATCGTTTACAATGGATACCACCCCATGACAGACCCTGGAGTGATGGTTCAATGGATCTTATAACCAACCTCTCAACTTGACAATGAAAAACAATATTAATAATTGTTAATAGACTTTCTTAGGTTGCTTCTTTTATTCCATTGACAAAACCACTCTCAGTTATAGTTTTTTTCTTGCTATATACTGGTGATGACCAAAACTTTTGACATTTGAATGTCAGTACAGGTTCAAGCTCTTGTCTAATACATCACCTCACACTCCATTACTTGGAACATTTACACAATCTTAAAAGCAAAGTGGAGATTAGTGAGGAGAAAGGTTTTTAAGGCTATAGACTTCCAACAAAAATATTCTTATAGAAAAGTTTCTTCAGACTTTACGGTGAGTCAAAATATGTGGCTTGCTATATGGAATGTCCATCTGAGAGTTCCATCCAAAACTTACGAAATTGTCTCTTCTCAGTCACTTTAAAATCAACCCCATTTTCCATGTGTCTATGTTTAAAGTCCATATCCAATCACCACCATCCACTACTATATTATTAACTCTGCTGTTTGAGACTTGCAATATACATGGTGAGTCAAAATTATGTTAACATTTTAATGGCAGAAACAATTTGTTCACAAAGCATACTTGATATGTTCAAGATGATTTACAGGAATGTCTCAACCTGTTGGGCATCATGTTTAACACATGTACCATATGTGGCACATAAATTGTCTACAAAAATCTCTATATATAATCTTCATTTGGATCTTGATCTTTGTTTGTCCGCGAATGAAATAGAAGAAGAAGCACTTGATGGCAGTAGAGAGACAGCTAAAACATAGGCATTGCATTAAGAATCTCCTCCAGGCTTATACTACTGAAGACTGCAGTACTCCAGTCACACCTCAAAACACAGACATTCAAACTAAACAAATTGTTGTGCTTTAACTAAAGAGATCTTCATTTAGATCTTGATCTTTGTTTGTCCGCGAATTCCACGCATGCGTAGACCACCTTCCAGTTTAGTACGTTGTTGTTACTCACAGATATCAACAATGTGCTGGAATAACGAAAGAGGTGGTGGACAGTGTTACGCTGGTTAGCTCCTGAGGCCAGGTTAGAAAATTAGATTGCCGAAGATAAAAGGTACGTGCCTACGTAACATATGAATGAAAGAAAGACAGTGGGTAAAATGAATGACAACGTAACAGCACGTTCCGGAAATTATTATTGTTACGTTGTAGCCGACGAGTGTCGCGCGTCTCACAGTTGTACCGTGGCTTGCTCACATGTCAGTGAAGTGATCCCTATTTATGCTTTAAAGAGCCTGGATACCTATGTGCCCCCCTTTTATAACAATTGCTCCGTGTATATTGCCTTACTCTTTGGATTGCCACAAAGCAACCTGCGAGATTGGAGAAAGGTTGAGAAGAGATCGTGAGAAGAAACGACAGCGTCGTGAAAATGAGACGGACTGTGAACGGACAGAAGCAGAAATGCTCCTACACCACCACATAATTACGATTCGGACAGTGATTCCGAGTAGGCCGTTCCTATCGAATCAATATCCAAGGATTTTCTTTTGTAATTTTGTTTCCCTTATAAAAAATCATAATGATGTGCGATGAAGGGCCCAGTTCACGACTGGCAGCCTCGTTTAAACAGGGAGACCTTCACAGACAACTTTAACACGCGCAACGTAGTTGGGCGCACATGGCTAGTTGTATAAAAGTATATACATTGCAGTACCATTAGTGCTAACATAATTTTTACTCACACTGTATATAATTTATATATAATATATAATTTATTACACTGGAAAGGATTTGGTCTAAATTAACATTATTATTCGATAATAGACACAGCTGTTCATGCTCCTTGTGCTATTTTTCATAAAGTAAAGGAAGAAAAGGGGAAAAGTGAATCCCAACACAGGCTTAAATAAAGTTTAATTGATTTCTTGGCTAATATATTAATTCTACAATACAACAAAAAATACTGGGCAAAATTCTTTAAACAATAAAAAAAAGACTAGGCCAAGAAATTCAAAAATGCAATTAGGGCTAAAAATCCAAGAATGCCCAAAATAACAAACGTTTTAAAATACAAGAAACAAAAACTCCAATATAAAAAAGCAAATACTTGCTGAAAGCCAGGAATTGCGAAATGTTAAAATACATAAGGCCTAAAAGTTCAACACTCTTGCATAGAAAAGACCCAAAACACTATAGACCAAAATAAAAACAAAGAATTTGTGGAATAAAAAATGTTTTTCACAGAATATGTGGAATAAGTGCATATGAACAACTAGCTAAATTAAGTTAAATCAATAGCTCAATAATTATTCAGCAACTATAGATGGCTACAACAAGCCCCATTTCTTAACAGGATGCACCTTTTATTTCAAATATAAATGTATCCATTATATTGCACTTTCCATGCCAAGTTAAATTTCACTAAATCAGCAAACACTTTACCAACTTTGAAGAGTAACAAAAAAAATAAGGGACGTCTTGCAGGACAATTCAAACTTCATCACAAAACACACTTATACCCTAAAAAAATTGGGAATAAATCCAACATTTTTCTATAAGCCAATCTTGTCAGTATTCAGCAAGGGCCAAAGTTAAGGCTGACCATCTCCACTTCTTATAGAGCTGCAAATCTGGTCTTTAATGTATGACATCAAATGTTGAGAATTTTATATTCAGTAATTAAAGAAAAACACATCTTTAATTGTCAAGTTATATAGCTGATAGTGTTTTATTCCACTCTTTGTGAATTTATAATTATTTTCTTGTTATTTTATTTGCTTATAATTGTTTTTTTGGGTCCAACATGGCCAATTCCTCCTAACAGCTTGTTGTGATGTGATGCATGGCTGTGCGCACATGGTGTACTTTTGACAACTGGGGCAGTGTGTCAGTGATTCACTGAGAAAACCAAAGACACATGGAATAAGTTACTAATAAGTTATTAACTTACTAAGATGTGTGTCAGACTGGAGAACTTTAGGGACCTTCAAACCTCATCTTGATGTTATTTTAGAAGAATTAAGTGGATAGGACTGGCAAACTTTGGTTGGCTAAATAGCCTGTTCTTGTCTAAATTGTTCTTATGTTCCAGTGTGGTGTTGGCAGCCATTTTGGAACCCTAAAAGTAATCTTGTATGGTGAATTTGTCAGATTTATTTTGGGAAATATAAGTTTAATTGCCTGTTATTGGGATTATTCTTTCATAATTACAAAAGCGGAAATAACAGGAATTTATACTTTTTTTATTTTTCTGCTGCTTGATATTGGTATCCTAACAGTCTCTAAATGACCCTATATATAAAAGCTCAGCTCTGTCTGTCCGTAACACATATCATCATATCCTTGTCATATTTTATACTTTATGATTCATTTGTACTAAAAGGAAGATCATAGACATGCCAGTTAAGTGAACTGGTGATAATAAATTGGCCCAAGTGTGTGGTTGGAGTGTGTGTCTGCATGTGTGTGTATGTGTGTTTGCCCTCCGATGGATCTGTGCCCTGTCCAGAGTCTGATCCTGCCTTGCATCTTATGCTAGTTTGAATAGGCTTCAGTAACCCCTACAGCCCTTTTGAGGACTAAGTGGGTTAGAAAATGACTAACTGACTAAATGGAAGATAGCAAAAATGAGTGCCAAGAACAAACAATTCAGTATGTTGCAACATTTAAGCAAATATGCCATTTAAGAGGTGACAAATAATAAAAGATATTTAACACCTAATACAGTATACATATTTTTTAAAAAGGCACAATTTTGGTAATTTAAAAAACTGTTTCTTCAGTAACCTAAAATATAAATAATGTAAAAGTTTGTTATTTATTGCCAGATCAGACATCTACAGATTAATTGGTATTTTTGATCTGAACTGGTGTGATTGAGTATGGGTGTGCTGTCATATCATCCAGCATGAATTACTGCAATGCACCTGATGCTGCTGGGGTGAGTTCCAGCCCCCTGTGATGCTATAATAGAGAACAAGACTTTAACAAAAGCAATATAAATGGATGGCATCACTTTATTGCAGTGTATAACTATTACCTGCCATCACAGGGTGAATGGATCGTAATAATGAAATCTTTATGCCTTAAACAGTATGTACAGCAGTGTTTTTACTTCATGAAGAGCTGCTGTTCACTTCCTAAGCTCTGACTTGCTAAAAAGAATTAATTGGAAGTCTTGCATCTGCACTTGATTACTGTATATATAATATGTATTCATTATATTCCGCAGTACATTTGAGGTGTTTGTAAAAATATATTATATATAGGTATAGATATATTAAAATATAGATATAGATAGATAGATAGATAGATAGATAGATAGATAGATAGATAGATAGATAGATAGATAGATATTTAGAAATGACATGTCATTTTTGTTTAATATCTGTAGAAACAATTACCCTTTTCAGAATGCAGATTTCACTTTCATTACAAAAACTAATTCTTCCTTGCTGAACAATATTTTAAAAATATATATATTTTAGACTCAACATTCAGACAAACAGCAGCTCTTCCCAAGGTCCCTCCAGATTTTGGACATCTATGCATGACTCATGACCCTCTCACTAGATAAAGCCTTGGATTTATGTTGTCACCAATAGAAGGGTTAAAGAGGCAATTGTGCTTAAAGTTACCAATAAAACCCCATTGGTGCTCAATTAAGAAAGGCAAGTGTCTCTTTTCTGGCACAGAAATACTGGTTCCAGGCTCTGAAGCCAAAAGAGTTATGAGTCACCAGGATCATTGATGTATTTAGTCTGACCTAGCTCATCTCCAAATGGCCACCGGGAAATGAAGAGTGGAAGCTGTGACACTTGCCAGATGGGCGACACATGAGTGTCAGATGGGTCACATGACAGAGAAACACACATTAGCTATGCAAAATGAATGTACCAAACCTTATACTATGAAGGTGTTCATAAAAAATGACTTGTAGCCATTTTTTATGTCTTACGATTAGGTTCACTCTAACATCTGGTATACAAAATAGGTACATTTATCACATTGCTTTTTTATTTATATTTCTGTTACTTTTTCTTATTTTTTAAAGTTGCAGTACTTGGATTAACCACATAATGGCAGCAAATGATAAGAGCTAAACCTCTTTTTATATATGATTTCACTGAACTTAGTGAACTATGCACTAGGTGTGTTCACACACACCATGCATAGCAGTAGATTTGACACATGTAATGTTGTGCCTGGCACGAAAAAGTGTTGTTTGGGCTAGTCAGGTCTGTTAAGTGGCAAGCGTCAGAAGCCAAAATGTTGAAACACTCACAGTGCTTACTGAAAATCAATTCAAAATGCCATGTGAGTACAAAGATTTTGCAACTGAACAGTAAGGCCTAGAAATATTACGAGTTTCTCAGAAGTAGATTTTCTAAGGGTATCAGAAAAAGTGGCACAGAAGCTTACAGGATTCCCAAAATCTTAACAGTATCAGCTGGTGATCAAAATAAAGATTATGGTATAGATGAGGCCCTTCTACGTAGCAGAGATCAGAACATCCAGATGCACTATGGACACCTACCCCTTTAAGGGTGATGGTCAGGCTGTGGTTATCAGAGGGCATTGTGAGTAAGCTGACTTGGAAAGCAAATCCAAACTATTGGTTAAAAGGTTCTTAGCCAGTTTAGAGACAGAATGTGAATTTGGCAAAGTTATGCTGGCAGGAAATTGTATAAGCAGAGAAATGTGAAAGACCAAATCTAAGGTGAACCATACCACTTGAGAAAAAGTACACAAAGCACCAGATATTAAAAAGAATACTGCTTAGTTTTTTGATAATTTGGTGCTTTGCATGTTACTGGCTTTGTTCATTTTTCTTCTGTTTTATTAGTTTAATGAAACTTTTATTTTAATATTTAAAATTCTTGTAGGCTGCAAATATTTTGAAGCTGAAATGACTTCTGTTCTTCTGCACATAGTAAGTAAATGTTAATTATTCCTACTAACATCAAAAAATACACGGTGACGATTAAAATGACCAACCCTGGTAAGTTTAGGCGAGAGTACAGGACTGGGCTGTGGACTTCTCCGAACACTGCCAACATCAGTGAGACGGTGCTGATGATCATCCCATCTGCCATAAGCAAGGTCAATGCCTCCAAGAAAAGCGATTGACTGGTCAATTATGACTGTTTTCTCATGATGAGCCCACAGTAATGCTGTAGATGGGACATGATCAGGGTGTCGGATTACCTATAAGAGAAATGGTGAGATCATTAACATGTAATCAATGTTACATTAAGAAATGACAAATGTTAAAAATGCTTTTTATGCATTACAAAATGATTTAACAATATATATATATATATAATAATTGAAACAAAGTCCTCAATAACTGTTGCTAAACTTTCAAGGCCAAAATAGATGTCTGTGCTTCTTTCTACCTGTTTGAGTTTTGGGATCTCTGCTTCCAATTTTTGCATATTCTATACATTCATGGATTTTTTTACACACATCTTAATAGATTTTATCATTATAACAGTGACATAATGATGGTGCAATCTTGTTATTTGGTTTTGTCACGGACAACATTTTTTGTGCTAGTTTATCATGACTATGGCCTTATTTTTCATGGCAATGACATCCATTGCTAGTTTCAGACATCATCTTTATGCGTGACTTCATCACGCAATTCCTATTTAAGATGGTTTTACAGCATTTACTTTATTCTTGTAATTGTAACTTTTCTAAACAGTTTCTTGGTCTCTACAAATACTTCAGGGTTTTGGAGGCCAGGAATCCAGTTGTTAAGTTTATTACTTGTTTTATTATGTTTTTAACAATGTTAAAAATCAAATGTATTCTCCATTATTGCCACCTTGTTTTACTTATTGCCACCACTATTTTGAGACGTTTCTGTTGATGATCGCCATGCTGTTGCTAAGTAAGGTCAACCTGGAGCATATGGTTTCTCACATTACCTTGTCAAATGTATAAATAATCCATAAAACTTTGGTATGAGTACCTGGACAGTAAGAGTGTTTTTCTGTCTACCAGTATAAGGCCTCTGTCAGCCTCTATGGTTATTACCTGTCCTTTTTTGGTGCCATCTCCTAATCGCATTGCCTCCTTCAATAACCTAATATCATGATATTGTCATAAATTATTTCTAATAATTTGCACATCAGCAACCAACCTGTCAGTGAGTGGAAGGGCAGGTCCACAGCTTAAGAAACAGGGGCCCGTTTTTGAATGAATAAATCATGGATCCACTCACACTGCGGAGGTGTGAGCAATCTGTTGAGAAGACAGCTTGTATCTGGGTTGGTGCGAGGCGGTCAACTGTCCATGTGTTGCCTTGCCCAATTGTTTCATTATCAGCAGCAATCAGATGATCACACCAGCAACCGCTCTCCAGCATATAAAAGGGGAGCACAGGATCAGAAAGGGATCGGAAATCAAAAGAAATGAAACGAAAACAAAAGGAGGTTGAAGATGGAGAGAGGGAAGGCCAGAGATGGAGAGATCCAGTGCGAGTGAGCGGATGAGAGGTGGAGAAGGCAGGCAGCAGGCAGCCGGGAGGAAAGTCCCTAGGGGAGCGTGTGACCAGCACTTGTGGGCTGATGGCTACTTCAGCTGGGACCTGACAGCTGGCCAGCAGAAGTGTTGCTCGGTTGGAGCGACTCACCAAAGAGTGGCAGCACAAGTTGCAGGTGATTGAGAGGCCAAGAGAGGAGTCCTGTGGGTGGTGCCATAGAATGAAGGAGCGCAAGCCTGACAGCGGGAGTCGTATGCTTGATGTAGTGCCCTGCCAGGAGCCAGAGAAGGCTACTAGGAGCAGCATAGAAGGGTGTCTGAACAGCAGATTAGGCACCACCTTGGCTTCAAGGACCCATTAAAGTTAAGCCAAGAAGCCGTCAGCTTTTTAAGGAGTGGACCCGGGCTCTTGGTTTTTAAGGACAGTTTCCTGCCATGTTTTAACCTCATTTTAAAGGATTATTTAATGTATTGTTTTAACCTCCACTTATCACCTCCTTTCTATGGATTATTTTTTATTGAACTTTTTGAAACGGAACAATTTTTGAACACTATTTTTTTTTTATTTGTTTAAACATAAAAGCACTGGAGCACTTTTTACACCTTCCCCTTGCTTGGTGTGATGTCCTCATTTGCCTGGCTCATCCGGTCATGTCTCTCAACAGTGTTGGACTCAATAGGCTCCTGGTGCAATCAGGTAGTGTGGAGCCAAAATTCACCATCACATTTGGTGGCAGCTGTGGGATGAGCCGAGGCAGTGAGGACTGAAGAAGGAAACGGCAAGAGGGACAGGTGCCTGTCTGTAAAGAACCCATGGGACTCAAGCCAGAAGAGTACTTTAAGAACTGAACTTTTTAATGGACATTTATTTATTGTTGATTTTTAGTTCTTGTTTCTTTTAATGTCTTGGTTTTTAAATGGAACCTTTGGTTTTATGAATGGGTTTTAGTGCCTTTATTTTTAGAGCAGTGTAGGGCCAAGCCCGCAGACCTGTGTCACCAGTTGCAGTGGGTTGTTTAAGGCATGGAGTCTTTCAGTGCAGCTGGTGGTTAAAGGGGGAGGGTATGTGGTATAGTGGATCTGCGGCTTAGAAAACGAGGGCTCTTTTAATAAACATGTTAAGTGCTTTTATGCTTTCTTGCTGTGGATTGAAGTTTCGAGGAGTAAATGTACTGAACTGTAAAAATACTTTCACTTGATGTGTGTTGTCTATTTCCCACAAAAAGTGAGAATCATAGAAAATAAAACTGACTTAAACAAGAAAAGCAAGTGTTTAAAATAGTGCTCATGGAAACAATATTTTGACAACAGTGTTGTAGTTTGTGTAACAATACGGGAGAAATCCAATTCATGAGTCTGATGGCTGACCCAGAAAAAACACAGGAGCAAAACCAAAACAGTCACTTAAGGTATAGATTACATATATTAGGCAGAAACCAAGAAAGCCTTCAAATTTTACAACTGGAAAAAGACTAAATATATGTAACCACAAAGTAGCTACAGAAAATAACATTATAATGACGATTTACATATATACAATTGAAAAGTTGCTTAATCCTTCTGAAAATCATGAAGACCTTGGGCCTCATGTATAAACGGTGCATATGCACAAAAATGTTACTTACAAGCGTTTTCACGCTCAAATTGCGATGTATAAAACCTAAACTTGGCGTAAATCCACGTACATTTCTACGGTAGCTCATACCCTGGAGTATGCAAGTTCTGCGCTCGGTTTTGCAGATTGGCAGCACCCAGCGTCAAAGCATTGCAACTATTCCAGTGTGGTTTCCCTTTCTTTTTTAAATCTACATCCCTGACGTGGCTTTATGAATACACTGAAATTAACCGCATATTGTTTATTACTTTAATGCATCTGATTGTAATTAACCTGTAACAATATAATGGTCCACAGAATTGTGAAACTATTTTAAATACAATAGCTGCTTTAGCGATTTTACTCTCACTGCACCTTCTTCTTCTTTCAGCTACTCCTGTTAGGGGTTGCCACAGCGGATCATCTTATTCCATATTACTCACTGCACCACTGTATCTGAGTGGGGAATCACAGCCGTACAGCAGCTGATTGGAAATAGAATTATCGGTATACAGCATCAAGCACATGCTGCCTCAGCCATGCTGTCTATTGAACTGCTCTTTTACGGCAAACGCTTCAGAGCCTTTCTTCTCGGTTCAGAAACAGTTTCATAACAAGAACTATAAACGCACTCAATCAGTCCATCAAGTGCTCCTTGTAGAACTGTTTGTACTTATAAGTACAATTACCTCACTGTAAACTTGTGATACAGTTATAATATTGCACAACCTGAGCCACTTTATAAAACGTGTATTTACATATGATGACTATATCATTTTTAAGATGAAATACAGGAAAATAAAACTTAACTAACTTAATTTAAATAATCTATATTGTTAATAATTAAACATGTGAGGACACAGTGTCGCAGTGCCCATTCACGGATTGTTCCAGCCTCACACTGTATTCTTCTTGGGACTGGTGCGACACTGGATGGATAGAATAATTTAACATGTAATACGAAGATATTTCAATGCTCCTTAAAAGTTTTGAAGAATAGGCGTTCTAAGCTTACAGATGGCTTAACGTTACATAGCTGATTGTGTGGTGATTGGGTATTTGGTGAGAGAAAAGTAAAGGATGCCTATTCTTCAAAACTTTTAAGGAACATTGAAATATCTTCGTATTACATGTTAAATTATTCTATATAAGTTAGTGCATTTGAAAGAGACAGTACTGTGGCAATAAATTATTTCATCGAAGGTAGCACACGGCACAGCAAGCATCTTGTGTGAGACATGAACTATCACTGCGCCACCGTGTTCCCATGTTTAATAACATGCTTTAACTCCTATCATCATGAAAATATCAAGTATACATCTCAGTATTTCAATTATTCAGAGAGCTGTAATATTACGAATGTAATGGATTCTGTGTCCTGTCGGAGGAAGAGAAAGCTAGTTTAAGAAGCACGTAGTGATTCACACACATAGAGCACAAAGAAGATCAAATACAAAACAAAGCCATACTCAGTGTGATCCTCCTTCCATGTTCTTTTTTTTTGCAACTAGCCATGATTACATGAACGGTAAAAAAGTAAGAGCGAAGCGAGGGTGACATATTCAGTCAGGCAGGCGACAGCTCAATAGCTCAAATTTGGATATAAGTAGGTTCTATTTAGTCGACAGAAATATCTTTGGTAGGAATGTAAGTTGAATTTACTCTTTAAATTTCTATTATGAAGAAAAATTTATGCAATGCTGACTAAATTTACCTTTCAATCCTACCAAAAATATTTCTGTCGACTAAATAAAAATTACTTGTATTTAAAATTTAAAAAGAACTTGAAGAGATACGATAGTTCATAATACCCACGCAGCACTACAGTAAGTGCACGTAAGAGCAGGAGTCATCCGTTTTTTTTTCCATTTTTCTTCCTCAATGGATTCTGGCACCCCCAGTAACAGCTGCTCGCACCCCAAAGGAGTTATATATCAGTTGATGGAACTGAGGCGCACGGATAATCCGTATGACAGAGTGATTGAACTGTTTTTGAGGAAAGAGAGGAGGATGGGTTTTGTTTACAAATAATCCACATTTTTGGTGAGCTAAATGTTGTGATTCTATTTGCGATGCAGCGGCTCTTTATACTGTATTTCTGCATATTAAGATGGTTTTTATAACCATAAATTAGTTTTTGAGGGGCGAGTTGATTCAGACGGAGCAGTACTGAAGGTCTAGGTGTGAGATGCGCGGTCCGCCAATGGACCAGATGATACGTAAATTTAATGAACATTACAACCCGAAAATAAACAAAACTGTAGAGAGGCCCATGATTAAATTAACGGTAAAAAAGTAAGAGCGAAGTGACGGTGACTTATTGAGGCAGGCATGCTAGAGCACAATAGCACAGGGCTCGATGTAGTGCACGTTAAGTCGATCTAAAATGCGTGCTCAGATTCGAAAAAATATATCTTTTCAAGTTCTATTTGGATATAAGTAGGTTCTATTTAGTCGACAGAAATATCTTTGATAGGAATGTAAGTTGAATTTAGCCTTTACATTTCTATGGTGAAGAAAAATTTCTGCAATGATAACTAAATTTAACTTACATTCCTACCAAAGATATTTCTGTCGACTAAATAAAAATTACTTATATTTAAAATTTAAATTGAACTTGAACAGATACGATAGTTCATAATGGCCACGCAGCACTAAGTGCACATAAGAGCGGAAGTCATCTGTTTTAACAAGCAGCGTATTGCACTGATACAAAATAGCCTGCCCATTTAATTATTTAGGAATGGATAGATAAATTAAGAATTTGTACAAATAATGGTTTTCTGTTTTCTTCCTCGATGGATTCTGGCACCCCCAGCAACAGCTGCTCACACCCCAAAGGGTGTAATATATATATGTGTGTGTGTATATGTATGTGTGAATATATGTGGATATATACAGTGGTACCTTGGTATACTTCCTTAATCCATTCCAGATCCTTGGACTTATACCAAACAGGACTTATACCAAACAAATTTTTCCCATAAGAAATAATGGGAAAATTATTACTTCGTTCCCATGAAAAAAAAATCCTATTGTTATTGGCATATTATACATTGATGGGGTTGTATAAAATAATTTAAACACTGCTTAATACTAAAATACATAAATACAAAAGCAATTAGATGAAATAAATAAAAATGACTTGTCCGATAACAATGAGTTTAATTTTACTGCACAACAAAGGAGAGCGTTACAGCTCTTCCAAAGGAGCCTCTTCAGGCAAATGTGAAGCACTGCCGTTGTTCTTCTTCTGGCAGTCTTCAATCGAAATCCCTAAAGCAGATTCTATCCAGACTACGGCCTTATTACATCCACTTACAACTCGCTTTGCACCCTGGTTAAAAGGACACTGCGGTCGTAGATCTTATATTCCTTTCCTACTTTTTAAATAAAAAGAATCGTAGCCTTCAACAAATCCAAAACGTTTACCTTTTCGGCAATCATTAACATCTTCTGTTTGCGCTTGGGCATGGCCCCTGAAGCAGTAGCAGATCGTTTTGGAGCCATAATGAATGGCTTGACTATGCACAAAGATAAACACAAAAGAGCACAAAAGTTAACTCTTTACACAGCGAAACACGTTGATGCTGAATGAGCGAGACGAGACTTCCTGGTTAACACTGCATTCAGCACGCAGGAACTTAACTGTGTGCTCTGATTGGTTAGCTTCTCAGTCAGGAGAAATTAACTGCATGCTCTGATTGGTTAGCTTCTCAGTCATCCGCCAATAGCATCCCTTGTATGAAATCAACTGGGCAAACCAACTGAGGAAGTATGTACAGGAAGTAAAAAGACACATTGTCCACAGAACCCGCGAAGCAGCGAAAAATCCGCGTTATATATGTAGTTATGCTTTCATATAAAATCCACGATAGAGTGAAGCTGCGAAAGTCGAAGCGCGATATAGTGCGGGATTACTGTACAGGTTAAAACTTTTTTTTTTGAAGGCGCGCGCCCGGTATACACACGTGTTGTTCTAGCACACGAGTCGTATTCCAAACAAAGGTCGTATACCAAGCAAAATATTTCACCTCTAAACATGACGTATACCAAGTTGGACTTATTCCAAAGCAGTTGTATACCGAGGTACCACTGTGTGTATATAGTATATATATATATATATATATATATATATATGTATATATGTATCTGTGTATATATATATATATATATATATAATCTACATATATACATATACATATATATATATATATACACAGATACATGTATACATATATATATATATACACATATATTCACACATACATATACACACACACACACACATATATATATATACAGTGGTGTGAAAAACTACTTGCCCCTTTCCTGATTTCTTATTCTTTTGCATGTTTGTCACAAAAATGTTTCTGATCATCAAACACATTTAACCATTAGTCAAATATAACACAAGTAAACACAAAATGCAGTTTTTAAATGATGGTTTTTATTATTTAGGGAGAAAAAATCCAAACCTATATGGCCCTGTGTGAAAAGTAATTGCCCCTGAACCTAATAACAGGTTGGGCCACCCTTAGCAGCAATAACTGCAATCAAGTGTTTGCGATAACTTGCAATGAGTCTTTTACAGCTCTGGAGGAATTTTGGCCCACTCATCTTTGCAGAATTGTTGTAATTCAGCTTTATTTGAGGGTTTTCTAGCATGAACTGCCTTTTTAAGGTCATGCCATAGCATGTCAATTGGATTCAGGTGAGGACTTTGACTAGGCCACTCCAAAGTCTTCATTTTGATTTTCTTCAGCCATTCAGAGGTGGATTTGCTGGTGTGTTTTGGGTCATTGTCCTGTTGCAGTACCCAAGATCACTTCAGCTTGAGTTGACGAAAAGATGGCCGGACAGTCTCCTTTTTTGGTAGACAGTAGAATTCATGGTTCCATCTATCACAGCAAGCCTTCCAGGTCCTGAAGCAGCAAAACAACCCCAGACCATCACACTACCACCACCATATTTTACTGTTGGTATGATGTTCTTTTTCTGAAATGCTGCGTTCCTTTTACACCAGATGTAACGGGACATTTGCCTTCCAAAAAGTTCAACTTTTGTCTCATCAGTCCACAAGGTATTTTCCCAAAAGTCTTGGCAATCATTGAGATGTTTCTTAGCAAAATTGAGACGAGCCCTAATGTTCTTTTTGCTTAACAGTGGTTTGCGTCTTGGAAATCTGCCATGCAGGCCGTTTTTTCCCAGTCTTTTCTTATGGTGGAGTCGTGAACACTGACCTTAATTGAGGCAAGTGAGGCCTGCAGTTCTTTAGACGTTGTCCTGGGGTCTTTTGCGACCTCTCGGATGAGTCGTCTCTGCGCTCTTGGGGTAATTTTGGTCGGCCGGCCACTCCTGGGAAGGTTCACCACTGTTCCATGTTTTTGCCATTTGTGGATCATGGCTCTCACTGTGGTTCACTGGAGTCCCAAAGCTTTAGAAATGGCTTTATAACCTTTACCAGACTGATAGATCTCAATTACTTCTGTTCTCATTTGTTCCTGAATTTCTTTGGATCTTGGCATGATGTCTAGCTTTTGAGGTGCTTTTGGTCTACTTCTCTGTGTCAGGCAGCTCCTATTTAAATGATTTCTTGATTGAAACAGGTGTGGCAGTAATCAGGCCTGGGGGTGGCTACGGAAATTGAACTCAGGTGTGATACACCACAGTTAGGTTATTTTTTAACAAGGGGGCAATTACTTTTTCACACAGGGCCATGTAGGTTTGGATTTTTTTTCTCCCTAAATAATAAAAACCATCATTTAAAAACTGCATTTTGTGTTTACTTGTGTTATATTTGACTAATGGTTAAATGTGTTTGATGATCAGAAACATTTGGTGTGACAAACATGCAAAAGAATAAGAAATCAGGAAGGGGGCAAATAGTTTTTCACACCACTGTATATATGGTTCACCGACAAAAGCGCGATAGACATATGAGCGCCGACAAAACCGCTAACTGGTTTTCGACAAAGGCCAAGAGAGTTGGATGCGTACGTGTGCATTATGTACACATTATGTGCTAGGTTATAACTGTTATAACTGCTGATGGCATGCCGCGAACAGATAACTCAGTCGAGGGTTGGCATAACGCGTCGTATATAAAGCGGAATTACCAGCAGTCAGGCAGCCAGCAAGTCTAAATACACTCAACTATCAAGACGTCTAGCTTCAATTCTTAGAGATTAAAGTTGACATTTCATGATTTTTTTCACACTGTATGCCAATTTTTTTTTCTCTGTACCCTAACAAGCTTTCATGACATTCAGACGGTGGGCTACGACTCGCCTTTTCACGCCGACTTTGATATGTGACAACTTCTTTTTTATTTTGGGCACTGTGCGACTTTGTGAACTTGAGCTTTTGAGTTTCTTTAGTTGTTTATACCACTGTTTAAACCAAGAGTTCCCAAACTTTTTTCGGCCGCAGACCCCTTCACCAAAAACTTTTAAAACTGTCGAACCCCTAGTCATTTACTTTACTTACTCAAATTAATAAATTTGTACAGTACTCAATATTAAATATTTCACTAGATATCAAACTTTTCATTTTAATCACTTGTAATTAATGATTAAAAAAAAAGATAAAACGACTACAGAAATGGCATTATCTTGTGCAACATTTAATATCAAAACCTGCACTAACGAAAATTAAAGCAAAAAAATACAAGCAGAGTTTTTTTTACATTTTTGACATTTATGAAATAAATATGTACGACTATATGTAAGACTATATGACCATGAGACATCATGTGCAGCTATATATATCAATGCAAGGCATTACAGCAACAGAAGTACAAAATGTTACAAGTGGTGACATCACTGAGAAAAACATAAAAATAAGAAATGGCAAAATTACAAAATGGTACACCAAACTTCTAATCTAATTCCAGACAGTGCTCTCTCCTATGCTGTAGAACCTAAATACGTGTTTTAGGTTTTCTCTGGATAGCAACTAACCAGCATACTGCCTAAAAATAAAGTTTTGATAGGTCCAGATTCAGAAGTATCTATATTTATATACATTTCGGCCTTTTCTGCCTTTCATTACGAAAAAGCTAATGTATGATCCTGGAAACAATCCTGAATATATATATTGCAACCAGTGATTAATATGTGAGTAGCACTCAAAAAACAGAAAATTGTATCCAGTATGTAATCCAGAATGGTAGCGCTAACTAGAAGTAAGTGTATTTAAGACAGATTACAAAAAATGTTTCTTTAGACAGGAAGAAGTTTGAATCTGAAGAAGAATCTGTCATCTTGTTAATGTAAGTTACCTTTTATTATGTGGCACATTAACAAGTTAGTAAGCCTGGTGAAATTCTAGTACACATTTATTCACAAATCTTTCATTTTTATAGTATCTGGTGAAATCTGTCTAGACATAAGCAGAGGTTTCTTAATGATGGATGGTAAAGAACATAATTTAAGTTCTGGTATTGGCAATATTTGACTTGAAGCTCGTTCATCTTCTTAACCAAAGTCAATAGTATTCTAAGTATAATGTTGCCGATTAGATACACAAACTGAGAGTATCTAGTTGCAAACATTGAATGGAGCATTTCCAAAGCAGAACAATAGCAGAACTTTGCCAATGGACATTTCAAACACAAATTTGCCAAAACATTATGCTATGAATAAAAGTGCAGAAAATCAGCCAGCTATAAGGCAAAAACACTAATTCAAGCAGAGGTTTCAGATCAGAATCTACTTTCCCTGAGGTAGTACATGTTGATCCAAATATTCCTCACCTAAGAAACACCTAAGCCAAACGTTCACACAGCGATGCTTATGGATAGAATTATGAAACTGAATAAAGTTTCTAATAGTGCTGAGAGAGAACAGGGCAATTATCACATACAAGCACTTCTAGGATACTAGAAAATACAATTTTTTCACTGACTTCATAAAGTGATGCCCTGAGAAGTACTGCTCCCAGTATCAGGACACAGTCATATTTTTTTTTAATTTCTTCAACAATAATAGGTTAGCGCAGATGGGATTAAGTTAATGGTAAATTTCAAATAAATAGTAGAAATTATTTCTTTAATCAGAAGATCACAGTTATAGCACATGTAATGAGTTTACCTAATAGTCTGGTGGAAAATACCTTAAACATCTTAAAATCTTAATAAAGAATTATTTAAAAAATAAAGACAAAACAGACTGTGAAATTCTTATTTCCATTTGTCATCACTAATGGATATTGTCTGCAGGTGTTTCAAACATTTCCAAACTGCCAAAACATAGAACTGTATAGCCTCAAATAAGCATACCAGATGCACCATCCTCCCACACCACCATCTTTAGGTGACTGCAATATACACATTTTACATAAAGTAGCTTAAATATAAAGTTTATGGGGAGCCAGTGACGCTCCTGCCAGTTCTTCTCACCTCCCACTATACAAAGAACACGTACAGCCAAGTCTGAGAGAGACAGATTCATAAAATTAAAGGAAAAAAACACACCTTAATATTAGGATGAAGTCCCATGAGGGTTTTCTTAGTGTATTCACTATTGAGACCAAGAACAACTTCGACTTCTTTATACAAAAGAACAAATATTCGTACACCCTGTTCCTGTTAAAAATAAATAAAAAACAAAACATGGCATATCAGTTAAATGTATGTTGTATTAACTGATAAAACCAATCTTTACAATGTGTACATAATAGTAATATTAAAATGAACATAATTGTGTTTGATTTCCTGTTGGTAGTGTTAAACCAAATAATGCAACATTTTTTGTTTGAAAAATAAACACAGTACATATTCTATTTACATGAGCTTTCAATTAAAAGAATACTCAACCAAAAATGAATTATTTTTTTATATAACTTACCCTGTGTACTTTGCAGCAGTCATCAAGAAAAAAATGTAATCTCATGTTTTAATGTAATGCATAGAGAAACATGTTTATTATATAATAGAAGCCATAAGTGGCCAATGTTGTACAACGGCAATGTGGAATATGTATACGATAAATACACAAAATATCCTGCATTACTCATGTTACATGAGTATATATAATATATACACATATATATATATATATATATATATATATATATATATACTGTATAACTATTTTGCTAAAATATTATTAAGTGCATACTTAACGAATCAGTGCACATCATAAACAGGAAACCTAAAGGCTTATGGGAGTCACTTTTTGAATTGAAGACAGGACTTTTGACCAACCAATGTTGTGAGGGGTAGATCATCACAAGTAGCCTGAGATATTTTTTTCACATTGTTTGGGATCCTGCTGTCAAACAAGACAAGAGCCCCAGTGTCACAATTTCTTGGCTTTTGTATGTTATATTTTTCATTGTTATTAGTAAGATTACTGTCTTATAAATTTATTTTTGTGATGCTTCAGTGATATTATTGCTTGTATGGTTACACTAATTTTGTATTATCGTTGGATTATACTTGCCACCATTTTGTGCATTTCAACATTCTAAAAATAAATGAATCCAGGATCAAATTAAATAATCAAATTCTTCATACTTCAAAACCTCTAACTAGCAAAAAAATTAAGAAAATACACAAAAGCCCTAGAAAATTCAAACAGTTTTCATAAAGATAACATATGTGTAAGTGCTCTGTTATTTTACCTATTATGATATATACCTGTAATTCCCTTATATATTTTCAAATGTTTTATAATGATATTATTTAATGAATAGCAATATCTTTCACCCACAGCTGCTCACAAAATCAACAATTTTCAGAGAAGCGGGGCAAGGTTGAATATAGACAATGAACTCTAAATGTGAAATCAACAATGCAAATAAAAAAGTAAGTAGACCACTTTATAGGATGCCAACCACTAACACTCAAACTCAAAAACCAGTGAGAGTGCACATAGCATCAGTGACTGCTGCAGTATGACACACAAATGCAGAAAGTGAGACACTAGGCTTGTCTTTCTCTTGAAGGAATCCTTTAGAGATGTCAGGTTTCAGGAAATTATGGGGTTCTTGAGTTGTTTTTACTTTTGGCTATTTTAGCATTTTTTTCAATGTGTCACAATTGTAGTTGTTTAAGGCCTATCTGCTTTTTAAGATAACTGAGCATATTTCAAGTAATGTAAAGATTTAATGCCATGTCACATTATACCACATTTCCAGGGACTTTCCATTACAGACTTCATTTACATAATCTTAGCAAGTCAAAGGCAGTTGCAGTGAGCTCCTGTGACCACTGGCCATGTAATAGGACATACCTATCAACTCAGGTAAACTAGTCTGCAACTCACTTGATTTTGAGGTTTGATTTTGTCTTAAATCATAGGGGCAGGGTCTGTGAGTATGAGAGATGACAGTTCAGCCTGAAGTACAATGTGTAAAATGAAGGAATGAGAAATAAAGAACACAGGTGTTTTGGACCTCACGAACAGAAGCTTATATGACTGTCTTGTTTTAAGATCCACGACAAAGTGGAAAAATTCTGAAAAAAAGACATAAATAATGACTGAACTAGCCATACCTTTAAACCCTTTGTTTGGATTCTGGCTCCATCAGGCAGCACATTATTGGCTGTCAGAGAAAGGGGAGCGCTTTTGATACTTTGAAAATGTGGAACTGTCCTGGAAAGTCATCACGCAGTCCATAATTTGACATGATCAGATATTTCTATTTGTATACATTAACACGTTCCTGGAACAAGATCAACAACTTTAGTCTTGTATACCCTTGATTATAAGTCATGTAATGTGACATTGGCTTAGCAAAATGAAATCAACTGCTAAGCTATAGTATGTGAGCTGTGCTTCTCTGCTGCTGCTTTACCTCTTCCAGTCTTTGTCTTTTTTAGCAGGGCTAAAGGAGCTTGGAACAGCTATTCATTCCTTTGACAAACCTGATTATTTTAATAAATTGTGGGTGCTGTCAGAAAAACAGACCACCCTGGCCCACAAGTGAAAGCTCAGTGTAGGAACCAAATAAAGCTAGATATTGACTGGAGAAACTTAGTTGCAAAATATTGAAGTTGACTTGTGAAGGTGTGGCTATCAGTTTGAAAAATGTGTAAATTAAGCCATGATCTGAACACAAGAATAAGGGTATTAGGTAACACCTCAAAAAACAATTCCTGGCAAGTTCTTTTATACTAAAGGTGTTTTTTATTACTCAAATCCTCTATCAAATGTAGTACAGGAAGCTAAACCTTTGAGCTGTCATGTTTTGAAATAATAAATAGAGTACTTAATCATTATAATGCTTTCCTAGACAATAGTAAGTGTGAAGCTTATGATACATGTAAATGGAAACAGAATTACATAATAGTAAATATTACTTGTACAAAGAAATGTATATTTTAATCATGTGTTATTGAAAAGCTCATGTGTGGGTCAAAGGTTAAGCAACAACAAATAGAATCTAAACAATTTGCAGCAAGAATTTCAGATATAAACAATGTGATTTTGTAAGATTTAGAGATCATCTGGTGAGTAGACAGGGTAGAGAGAAAAGTATGAATCTGGTTCATCACTAGTGTAAAGCTCTATCAATATACCACGATGAGAATTAAAGCATGCAACCCGAAAAATAAGATGTCTATGTGGGTCTTGAAAATGAATAGCGCTAGTCTGAGAATCGAGAGCTATGGCTGCTCCACCCAGTAAGATAGTTCCCATGTGTTGCTCTTGAAGGAACTGAGAGAAGTGGCTCATTTGGAGCTTTGTTTATATGTAGTTGATGAACTTAATTATGATTTATAGTACCAGATGATTGATTGTTATAGGCACAATATATACAAAACGACACAAAGCAACAATCAGACAAATATTAGATAGGGAGACTATACCAACAATGATTACTCCTGTACAAGAGTGGGAATGATTTTGTTTTAAGTACTGAATATACAGTAAAACATTTAACTTCTGAGAGAACTTATCATAATCACCATGAACAAGCATATTTGCTGAGGGTGATGTTAGAGCCTGGGCACAGATACAGTATATGACATACAGAGAAGCTAGTACTGAAATAATAAGACAAGATGAGGAACTGCCTGTAGATGAGGAAGAAGTCCTTAACACTAGAATCCCTGAACCCTATGAAAAAACTTGTAATCCCAGGCCACCTTAAATTCCTTCGCACCTCTCCTCATCAGCATCTTCTTTTGTTTTGTGAATGTGTTGGATCAGCACAAGCAGCAAGCAGCCTGCTGTCCCATCCTCCCAGCTTAAGGCCTTTTATCTGCGTGTGAGGTGCCTGGGATTGTAGAGGGTAAATAATACATCATAATTTGGAATACATAAATTTCATGTGTGTTCCATGTCTACAATAATCTGTGTAAATGTAGGATGACAGGAAATGCGAGGCAGGAATTGTTAGACACATAGCTAAAACACAAACTTTTTCATATTTTAGCAATAATTGACAAAATGTAGACATGAAGTGTATAATGTGTGAAGACTGAAGTCCAAATATCAAATAAACACTTTCACAAAAGGTACAAGTATAACAAAAAAAGTGCACTGTTATTCGTTTGTTATATCACGTCTTTATTTGAAAACTAATACAGTCAGATCATGTTGGGGGTTTGGGGTATTGCATGAATGTGACTGAGAGAATAAAACCATACATTTACATTGGCTGTTACAGATTAAAATCAAATGTATGTTTTTATTATATAATAGTAATAAAAATAGCAGCTTATTACTCAAAATGGTGAGTACTGGAGTACATAGGAATCTAATCAGCAATGTCTTGATTATGAGTTAGCAGTTCTTACTGCTGCACCACCCAACCAGTCAGGTCAGCACTGCACCCTAAGCCAGTTATATTCTTGAATAAACGCATGCTTGTTTTGTTATACTTGTACCTTTTGTGAAAGTGTTTATTTCATATTTGGACTTCATTCTTCACACATTATACACATCATGTCTACATTTTATCAATTATTACTAAAACATGAAAAATTGTAGCGGTGCTACATAGTAATAGTGTATTCGATGTATGTGCTGAGGGCGTGTTGTTTCCATCATCCCGTTTACTGTCCATTTTGTGTACATCAGTGAATGTGGTCCCTTTAAGTGCAGAATTGACGGATGAGGGAGAGAGACCGCAGCCCCAGGATGGAAAGCAGCTGTTTACATTTCAGTTACATCCGGCTCATCACTATTTAAACGATCAGTAGGGAAAGAGGAAAAAAGGAGGAAGGAGAGAGGGAGATTTCATTAATGACAATTGATCATCATTTCCTGCTATTTTTCACATTGCGCCTTGTACCCAGTTTGCTTCTCATTACGCCGGATTCACGACAGCTCAATCATCGCCAGAAACCCCAGGGTTGGACATTATTATCCACCATACACCGAGGAAGCACGGTGAGATTGTTCCATTTTTATTGGGTAGATTCAAATGCATCCATATTTTCTTGATCAGTCATCTATATTCAGGACAGTAATTTACCCGGACTCAAGTTCACGTTCATTGACATTCCAGTATTCATCCATTATTGTTATTTGTGTTTTGTGTTTGTTATGCATTGCATTGGCAAGGTAGGGTTTGTAATTGGATATATGGTGTTCACACTTTACCGCTTTGGTGGAGGGATATACAAATATATTCTACGCTGGGGATTTGCATTATTGTTTTTTTCATTGTGTTTCATTTAATATATTTATACTCTTATTTTACATATCTGCTTTTGTTTGTTTGTGTTTAACCATCAATTGAGGGGAAAATATTATTTGTTAGAGGTACGGCTTGGTATAAGTAGGTTCAGCTCAGCAATTTATCCAGGCCACAGGTTTTGGTAGTGTAGCAGCTGGCTGAGTAAGGGGTTGGCCGTTACAAAATGTTTCTGTTTAAGCTATGTGTTCAACAATTCCTGCCTCGTATTTCCTGTAATCCTATATTTACACAGATGGTTGTATACACGGAACACAATGAAATGTGTGTATTCCAAATGACAATATATTATTTACCTTAAACAACTCCAGGCACCTCACACCCAGATAAACACACTTCAGCTCTGAGAATCTTCTTTGCAAATTGAGCTACATCTGTGGAGGAATGTGATAGCAGGCTGCTTGCTGCTTGTGCTGAGCGACACATTTACAAAACAAAATACGTTAATGGAGAAGTGCGAAGGGATTTAAGGTGGCCCGGGATTAAGAGGTATCTTAGGCTTCAGGGATTCTAGTGTTAAATTAAGGACACTTAAAGGAAATAGGAAGAAAGGAAAATGAAATAAGAACTGTAGGGCCTATTGCAGTAACAGAAACTGCAGTAATGGCAGGAGGAAATTTAAAAGCTTTGGTAGTAATTCATGTAATCATAACTTAAAAGGCAGACTATCCTAGAGACTTTGTACAAGTTTTAGAAATGACTTATGTAAAGGCATCAAATGGCATGGCAGATAAGAGTTACAGTAGTATTACTTTTCTCTTGAGGAGTACAGATGTGTACGGATTAACAGAACAGGAGTCCAGTCAGACTTCTAATGCTGCTGTTGAAATTATAAACGGAATAACAGTTGGTATAGTGCAAACATACAGCTAGTGTACTGGAGAAGGCAGGCAAAAGAATGAGGAAATAAAACTAGAAAATGTATATTGAATAACTGAATATTGATAGAATTTTGGAAAATTTATGTGAAGAGAATAAAGGAACTCTAGGAGGTACCCAGGAACAAACAGCAGAACAAAGACAGGTTATAAACAGACCTGATACACCATATTAGTATAGTGAAACCCTTGATAGTAAAATAGAGGAAAAATATGACGAAGGAGGCTTTCTTGTGCTCTTAGGGCATAATTTAGCTTCAGGTGAAAGCTATAGATGACTTATAACAGTTAACTAGTTTCAATTTGAGCTGACATAAAATATTTAAATATTGAATCTTGACAAACTATTTATGTAAAGGAAGACATACAGTATAACAATTCAGGAAGAAACACATGCATAGAGAAAGATTTTTACTTAATATGATATATGTGAGGATGTTGACTATGCACTAATTTCATTAACGTTAAAGCTAGAAATACTGACATCTGAGAACAGAGGAATGAGACAGTAATGACCAGGGTAAGACAGTTTCTGTGGCTCTGATATAAATCTTGTCGTGCATGCACTTTCCAAAAATGATGCTTATTGATTAAAAGAACAGATTCACTACAATCACCTTATGGTCATGAAACTCAATGAAAAAGCGCAGGGTGTGGATTAGAGTTTCTTCCTAGAGAGTATATTAATGTTTTGACTCGCCAGGGCCTTACCCCCTTTTCATTATATATTTTTTTTAATTCATGAGCACCAGTTCATCCATACTATTTCCCTGACTTTAGTCCTTCCCTTTAACAGAGGGATAGGTCCTGCAACTGAAAAAGCAAAAGATGCCAGTCTTCAGATGGTCCTGTCTGATTTCACAGAAAATGAAGTTTCAGTTTAGCACATACAGCTTCCCTCAAGGTGAATTTTGCAGCAATAGAGTAGTTAATCACAGCTGGATCTTTTCTGGGCTGATGTTCACCATTTTCTTTCTTTTAGGTGGCAGCCATATGCTCAGGCCAATGTATTTTAGCAGCAGGGAAGTACCTTTGAAGTGCTTGCTGCTGCCTTTCAGCACTCTGTACCAGAGTAAATTTTGTTATGCTTTTCCACATATGATGCAAAAATATATACAGCATAAATTTTGCTTGTGAAGAATTACTATTTATTTTAAGACATTTTTAGGAAAAAAAAGTTAATGTTTTGCTGGCATAAATAATTTTGCTGATCACTAGTCAAGGCCTTGAACACTGGTCCTCAGTGGAAAAATGTGCTGGGCATAGTTCATCAGCACTCCATAGGTGTAACTGTGATCCGACAATTATGCTTTCTGGTCAATGAAGTCTGTTACAGGGAATAAAGGGACTACAATTTTGTTTTACACTCAAGCAAAGAATTGATGTGCCCATTCTAATTGAGAGAAGTCTGTCTGCATTCAAAATCACTGAAACAGGCAGTCATCTGCTATTTTTATTGATTGTTAGCAGATATAAGCAATTGTAACATAGGGAAAGTATCTGCATACACATTGTCATGTTTCTCATTTTCTGAATTGTATCATGGAGCTTCTTAAGGTCTAAGGCTTTGAGCTGTGGGTATATCATGGTAGTCTAAAAACCTTCTGTTAGATAAATAGCCATTACTGCTTCAGAGCACTCCCCCAACTACAGTTTAATTATGTAAATTCTAGTCTGCCCTTAGTTTATCTTTTTGTTTGATTAATCTGGCAACAAGAGAATTCTCATTTCCCCCAGAGAGACATAAAAATGTTTACTTCTCTACCTGTCAGATGTATAAAAATCATTTTTTTCATCCTCTTTCTCAGTTTCTATTCCTTTACAGCTGTCTAAGCTCTGCTCCCTTTCCTATACACCTTCATGGAATTTTACCTCAACAAGCTTGCAAACACCCAAGGCTCAGTTGATGATTCTGTAGCAGTCTAAGAGGTGCTTAAAGGATTTATCTTTATTATTGTGTTTTCCTCACATCAAACCCATGCTGAGCTCTGTAACATCAGTGAACTAGAATCTAAGTTGTCATTTTTTGAAAGATCACATCAACTGGTGGTGAATAACGGACATGGGTTGCAGACTGATAATGTTAGAACTGAGCTCAGGCAGAATTTCAAACCCATCACACCGCGCCTTGTTTTATATTAGACACCATGCCTAGCAAATTACTTGCATTAAAACTCCAAGGGTACTACTAATTTATCTCTATTCTTACCATTAAATCCAAATTAGTGTCAATATCTACTTGCATAAAAATAAGGGCTGGTTTAAGGGTACATTACATTTATAGACAGACTCGCATTGGCCAAAGTGACAAAAAACAAACATCCAAAACAGAGTTCCTTAAAAATTCAGTGCAGTCATGATCACATAAGAATTATTTGGTGCATGATTGTAGCAGAGATGGCTCTTTTACTTGTTTTTGTTTTGTTCTGGAGCTCCTAATAGCTCTCTCCCAGATGTGAAAGTGCTTCTTCATGGGCTGCTCCCTCATGCATCTCAGTTAATGAAAAACATATTTCTCTCTTGGATGACTCCATTTCCTTACCTGAACTCAAGGAGGTTCTATATTTCAAGAGTTCAGTGACGGATATGGGATTGAATAGACTTCCTCAAAAATATATCTCACGTCTCTATGATATGATTAAAGAGGCTATGTTTTCTGGGAATCTAAATCTGAGGGTTAATCTGGTGGTCACTTTGCTGTTTTTAAAAGAGGTCAAGAACATCCCCCAAGACAGCAACACTTGTGACAATTCCAAAATGGCAAATAAAATGTTGCAATTAAATTTTTATAGTTATAATAGCAAAATAAAAGATAAGGTGCTGATCCAAATAAATTCTACAAGGATAAAAACTCATAAAGAGCCAAAAAAAAAATGAAATAGCAATGAAAGCCAAAGTAAAAATTAAATTAAGAAGTGTTATACAACAAGAAATACATCATCCATCTATTATCCAACCCGCTATATCCTAACTACAGGGTCACGGGGGTCTGCTGGAGCCAATCCCTGCCAACACAGGGCGCAAGGCAGGAAACAAACCCCGGGCAGGGTGCCAGCCCATCACAGGGCATGCACACACACACATTGGGGACAATTTAGGATTGCCAATGCACCTAACCTGCATGTCTTTGGACTGTGAGAGGAAACCCACGCAGACACAGGGAGAACATGCAAACTCCACGCAGGGAGGACCCGGGAAGCGAATCCGGGTCTCCAAACTGCGAGGCAGCAGCACGACCCACTGTGCCACCCAGAAATGCATATTTATTTAAATTTATTTTATTAAATAAACAATGTTTCAAAGACTAAATATGAATCCAAACCAAAATCAAAGGAACCAATAATCCATGACAAAAAGAAATATTTAAAAAATATGGACACAGTAAAGAAAAATGCTTGCATCAAACATCCTAAAATAGATGAACCAAAAAAGATCAAAAGCCAAATCTTTAATGCAAAAATTGACAAGTAGAAACAGAGGCAAATATATATATATACTGTATATATAAAAAAAACCACAAACAACAATTCAAAAGACCAATCAAATTTACAAGGTATCCAGAAAATCGAATATGGACCTAAACAACATGAGCAGGATTGCTTATCTGAGGCACCTCAGGGCTTTAAATACGCCCACACCAAAGAAAGCAGCTGCAGCATTAGAAGGTTATGTTCCCTTGAGCTCAGCAGAACAAGTAACAACAAAAACAAAAAACCAAAGGAAAACTTCAAAATGACAAATGACCAAAAATACTAAGGTAAAAAAACTATTCAGTGTAACAAGATAGAAAGCAAAATTCAATAACGGAAACCTTAAAAACAGATAAAAAGCCAGGGAGGAAACCCCAGCTGAATGATTACAGCATGTAGATGACATTGTTAAGTAAATATTAATATTAGCTGTGCCATGAAATGTATGTAGTGCAACATGCAATGCATATGTCTCTGATATGTGCAATTTGCTATAGGATTTATAAAACTAGTGTTAATGTTTGTGATGTGTCATCTGTTGGAATGACAGAGACATAGAAACCAGATGGACAAACAGACAGATACAGTACATAAACACTTATCCCTTTATTAAAATGGATACTGGGAAAAAAGATAATATGAGGACAATGCAGCATGCTTATGTAGGCATCAAGTTTGCATCTTTTTGATTTGATCTGTAAATGGCTGATAGTACTTAGTCTTTAGTGAAAGAATGAAGTATTGTCATTATTAATGAACAAGTCATATTTAGTTAAATTTAAATGTAGTAACTGAGAAAAGAAACATAGAAAAAAAGAAATTTCAAAACCAAAAATCAGTCCTGCCTTTTGCTAACACCTAAATCAGAAACAAAAATTCAGATTTAAAAAATCTAAGTGCAGAGTAAGTATAGTAAAAGTCAAGAAATAAAGCTAAGTACACACCACTTTTTGTTTTTAAGCAAAAGAAGAACTCAAGCAAAATGACAGTTTTTATTGGCTAACTAAAACGATTACAATATGCAAGCTTTCGAGGCAACTTGGGCCCCTTCTTCAGGCAAGATCTTAGCATTAGAATGAAGGAGTACATTCTGGAAAAACCATGATGTCACTCTGCCCCTTCCACTCCTGCATCTACATAAGGTTACCTGATCCTGTCGGCCCCATCAGAACAAACCTTGGAATAATGAAGTGAGGACCTCTAAGAAAATATGTCCTATGTCATTATTGACATCATAGGAAATCTTTTTTTTTTTTAATCTTGTCTTTGCCTAACATCATTGGACAAATATACAGAAACACCTACAATGCCCCAACTCTTCTTCTCTTTATGATGTGTCTTTTTACAGTGACGGAGTCAACAGGATTTTCCTGAGGAATATGACAGACAAGGTGAACATTGCTACCATTGTGCAACAGCTCGATGAACAGATCATGCAACTCTCAGTACAGTTCACCGTCCAGGATATTGGCTTTGCAGAAGGTGAGGCACAGAGCAACATGGAAGTGGCAATACAGCGGGAGTACAACTTGGGACCTTCTCAGGTATTTATACCTATGCAAAAAACTGATGATATTGAGGCTTATTTGTTAATCTTTCAACAAACGGCAGTCCCCCATAGCCAAAACTGTGGGCACACATAATCACCCCATTCTTTACGAGTGAAGCCCAAAGAGCTTATTGTAATATAGATGTCGCTGTAGTGTTTGATTATGAAGCCCTGAAAAAGAAATACTAGCACGTTATGTAGTAACACAGGATGTCTGAGAATAGAAATGGGCACAATCCTTCAACACCTTGGGAAGAATAGTCTGTTGGGTCCGGCCGGAAGACAATTCAAAAGAACAGATCATGGAAGTTACAGCCTGTGATTTTTTAAATTATTGCTCTGAGTAAATCTAATGTGAGATTGGTGTGATGACAAAGTTGTAGAAATCTGGAAAAGCTCATTGTTATTGAAAGGGGCAGCACTACCATGGATGGGGATCTTGGAGAAGACAGAAGGAAACCCTGGCCACAATGCCTAAGTCAGCCTGAGATACAGCAAAGTAAAGGGAACATCATGGTGCACGCAAAGAAGTCTCCATCCAGTTTTCCTGCTGCAAGTGTGTGGATCCTGGGCAACTGCCCCCACTTAGACAAACCCATGGAGTGCTGAAGGACCTAGAGAAAACGGTATTGTGATTTGGAAGTGACCAACTGAATTTTATTTGGAGTCTGTTAAATTCAGTGGGACAGTGGTGTTAGCTCTAATTGATTCTGGAAGGAACATTCCCATTGTTGCATGCTGATTACAACAACTGCTAAAGAAAATGATAAGCCTCACCTGTATACATGGAAAGGCCTGACAATATCCACTCTATATCATTTTAAGGACAAGAAAAAAAGCTCAGATTGGTTGTTCATCCAGCTCTCACATATGTAATACTAATAGGATAGGACTGCATAAAACCTGAACAAATAGATGATCAATGTTAAAAGCCAGCAATTCCAAACCCAGAACATCCAGTTGCCGGTTCTCAGGCACACATGCTCACTCCATATAAGGTGTTCTGCATGGCCAAAAGCTGTAGGAGTACAATGTGATGGGATCCCCATGGAAACCTCTCCTCATGAATCATCAACTCTGGTGAATGCCCTTCCTGAAGCTGACACATTTGATGACCATCCTACCAACCCTTTACAAAGCCTACAATTCCAGTTTAGATGATTTCCTGAAGCACATCTGTAATGAGGTTATCTCTGTGAACAGTTCGTCCATCTCACATTCCAGACCACAGGGACTCTACTTTATAATCAAAAATTATGTATTATATCGAGTAGCAGAACACCAAGGCGGCAACACATACTAGCCCTTTGCCGGTACCATGTGAGTCAGCACAGTCTTATCTGATGGGTGGTCATTTAGGCCCAGAAAAGACACTGGTGTGTATTAAATTATGCTTTAATTGGTTAAATATCAATGAAGAAGTAAAGCACTTGTCAATTAAGGTAGATAGTGCCACTGGTACCTTTGCCGATTATTGATATTCCATTTGAGCAGATAGGCATGGACATTGTTGGACCTCTTGAGCCCTCCATTTGGGTCACAGATATATACTGGTGCTCGTGAACTATGCCACCTGATATCCAGGAGCCACCCCACTGTGTCTGACTCCAAAACCATTTATCAGGAGTTGTTAGAGGTGCTCGCACGGGTCTGGGTTCGTAAAGAACTCCTTACAGATCAAGGTATCCCTTTCATGTGCAAATTTTTAAAGACCTCACCACCCTACTTTGTTTAAAGTACATAAAAACTTTGATGCACTATACACAGGCACATGGTTTGGTTGAAAGGTTTAATGAAACATTAAAACAAATGTTAATAAAGATTGATGTGTGAAGACAGGCAGGACTGGGATCATCTTATGTCATTCATTCTTTTTGCCTATAAAGTGGTGCTGCAGGCTTCCAAAGGTTTTTTCACATTCACTCTACTGTACAGGAAGCAGCTGAGGGTTGTTTTGGACTTGGTCAAGGAGGAATGGGAAGAACAAGATTATCAGCCCATTATTGTATTGGAATATATTGTATAGTTGCACTAGCAAATCATATAGAAGCAGCTAAGCAGGCACAGGCTTAGCAATACGATTGTGCGGCTACCCTCCATAAATTCCAGCTAGAGGAGCATGTCATGGTACTAGTTACCACCTCTCAATCTAAATTCTTGGCACATTGGTTGGATCCTTAAGAGATTAAAGAAGGCAAAGGATTATTGGATAACATGGTAAGCTGCCCCAAGACCAAAGAGCCTAACTGTATGAAACTATAGCATGGATGAGTGATGTTGTCCATAGCAAACCAGGGTGGACCAACTTGATTATGCACAGCGTCATCATGGAACCAGGAGTAATCCACCCTTATGGGATACCTGAGACAAGATTAAATGAGTTTAAGCAGAAAGTTAGGAAAGTATTACTATTTGGGGCTATAAAGCTGAGTAATGACCCCTGGCCCAGTCCCATTGCGCATGTGCCCAAGTCCAACAGATCATGGCAGTTCTGCAATGACTTCAAACAGGTCTCTCAGTTAGATGCATACCTGATACCCCAGTCTCACAATCTGATTAAAATGTTTGGCCACGCTTGTTTCCTAAAAATGGATATGACTAAGGGGTATTGACAGATACCACCACACCCAAAAAGTAAAGAGAAAACTGTGTTTAGCATTCCTAGTGGCCACAGGTGGTATCATGTTCTATCCTTTGGGCTGCAAGGGGCCCCAGAAACTTTCCAGTATCTGGTGGACAGACTGCCATTGCTCAATCAAACCTTTAGTGCTGCCTATCTGGATAACATTGCCATTTTTCCAGCATGTTAAAGGAACATCTGCAGCATGTCCTGGCCATGCTTCACACATTCCTAGCTACAGGTCTCCACATCATCCCTCCTTTGACCTGAAAGAAGCTAACACCTAGGTTATGTGATGATACAAGGCAAAATCACACCTCAGTGAAGAAAAATTACTGCCTTCCATAGTTGGCTCAGCCAAAAAATAAAAGACAAGTGCAATCTTCCTTAAGGTTAAGTCAAGTCAAGTCAAGTTGGGGAGCATGCACTGGTACAGTGCGTTGCCGCACCCACTGCACAACAAAACAACTTGAGATCCCGGTTTGCAACCCCCCAGGCAGACACGCGGTCCAGTCCCACCCTCCGGAAATGACCCTCTATCTGTAGCAGCCAGGTGTTACGTGGGTGACCCCTTGGCCTGGTCCAGCCACTTGTGTCTCCAACAATAAGGATCTTACGAGCAGGATCACCATCGTGGAAACGCACCACATGGCTGTAATGCCGTAATTGATGCTCCCTCACAATGCAGGTAATGTGCCTTATTTGGGACTCCAAGAGCAACCTCTCCATCGACACAAAGTCAAACCAACGGTACCCAAGGATTTCCGGAGAAACACAGTACCAAAGGAGTCCAGTCTTCATCTCATGTCATTGGATAGCATCCATGTCTCGCAACCATATAACAAGACAGGAAGCACCAGGCGCTCATGTATAAATGGTGCGTACGCATAGAAATGTTGCGTAAGAACTTTTCCACGTTCAAATCGTGATGTATAAAACCTACACTTGGCGTAAAGCCACGCACTTTTCCATCCTCATACCTTGTCGTATGCAAGTTCTCCGCTCGGTTTTGCAGATTGGCAGGACACAGCGTCAAAGCAATGCTCCTGTTCCTGTGTGGTTACTCCTTATTTTCCTGAGGCGGCTTTATAAATACACTGAAACTAACCGCATATTGTTTATTAGTGTAATGCATCTGATTGTAATTAACTTGTAACAATATAATGGTCCATGGAATAGCCATAGTATTCCAATTACCATAACTGCTTTAGTGTTGTTACTCTCACTGCACCACCTTCTTCTTCTTCTTCTTCTTTCAACTGCTCCCGTTAGGAGTTGCCACAGCGGATCATCTTTTTTCATATTACTCTCACTGCACCACTCTGAGTATTTATATCACTGTATCTGAGTGGGGAATCACAGCAGCAGCTGATCAGGAAGAGAATTATCAGTATACAGCATCAAGCACACGCTACCTCAGAACGGCAAAACATTTCAAAGCCTTTCCTGTACAGACCTCGCGGTTCAGAAACAGTTTCATCCCAAGAACTTTAAACGCACTCAATCAAGTGCTCCTTGTAGAACTGTTTGTACTTATAAGTACAATTACCTCACTGTAAACTTGCACTACAGTTATAATATTACACAACCTACGCCACTTTATAAAGCGCTTATTTACATATGATGACGATATCATTTTTAAGAGGAAATTCAGCAAAATATGTTTATTATATTATACAGATAAAACTTTAACTTCATTTAAATCATCTATATTCTTCACTGGGACTGGCGTGAAGGATAGAATAATTAAACATGAACTACGAAGATAGTTCAATGTTCCTTAAACATTTTGAAGAATCAGCGCTCTAAGCTTACAGATGGCTTAACGCCTATTACAGAGCTGATTGTGTGGCGATTGGTTACTTGGAGAAAGAAAAGCAAGGACTGCAGTGGCGGCCACGCCAATATATATTGAATATAAAACAGAAAGAGAAAATAACGACACAGCTAAAAACGCAGGGACAAATTTCGACAAAAGTTAAACGCTTGTGTCATGAGCACGAGGCGGCTATGCAGTGTCCGCAACGGACGTGGCCATCCACCGTGCATAAGATACCATATTGACATTGGCGGGCGAAAGGGCCACCGATTCTTTCTAGAGCCTAGAGCCGCCCATGAGTACTGCTGCAATAAATTATTTCATCGAAGGTCGCACACAATCACTGCGCAGTGAAATCCATGTTTAATAACGTGCTTTAACTCCTATCATCATGAAAATTATATTACGTATACATCTCAGTATTTTAGTTATTCAGAGAGCCGTAATATCACGAATGTAATGGATTCTGTGTCCTGTCGGAGGAAGAGAACCGGTTTAAGAAACAAGTAGTGATTCACACACATAGAGCACATAAAGGATCACATACAAAACAAAACATTTAACGTGCTATACTTTAATTACGATGTGATTTGAGAAACTGGTTAATTAAATGATTTTAAGATGAATTTTATGATGTTCTACTTTAATGACAAAATAAACTACGTGATTAAAGCAAAAATGTCGAGATTGAAGTTGACATTTTGTGCTTTTTCCCCACTGTGTGCCTTTTTTCTCTGTACCCTAATAAGCTTTCATATGACACTCAGACAGTGGGCTACAACTCGCCTTTTCATGGCGACTTTGACATGTGACTTCTTTTTTATTTCTGGCACTGTGCGACTTTGTGAACGTGAGCTTTCAAGTTTCTCCAACATGCTATGTCACTCGATCAACTTCCTTTTGTTGATTATACCACGGCTTATTTGAACAAATAGTATGTTTTTACTTTGCCTCCACTTGGTATTCACTGAAATTCTTATATTTCCCCCCGTGCTTTTTCCATTGTCTTTTCACAGAAGGCTGAGCTTAAGGGCGATTTATATTGATTTGCATATTCAAAGAGGCGTAATTCTGGGAGGAGTTGGGGCATTACATGAAGCGTGTGCACAAGCGTTACTTTTCACGCTGACCGGGATTTATGTAGCGGAAGAACGTGGAAGTTGAAGTACGCACAGATTCCTGCATCTGGATTTTTCTGTGCGTAAGCACATTTTGGCTTTTGTGCTTACGCCATGTTTTAGTGAGAATTCTACGCACGGCGTTATACATGAGGCCCCAGGACTCTAAAGACTTGGACTGCCCTTTTGCAGAGATATCGGGAGCGTCACACACCCCTTTCCAGCAAGCTCATGACCCCACATGCTCTCCTAATCTGTCTACTGACTTCATAGGAAGAGTCAACAGAGACATGAATGTCACTGCCAAGGTAAGTAAACCTCTCAACAAGGTCAACACTCTCTCCGCAAACAGACACACTGCTGATGGCTGTGCCCAAGAGGTCATTAAAGGCATGGATCTTGGTTTTTATCCAGGACACTCGCAAGCCCAGACACTCAGACTCCTCACTCAGTTTCTCAAACACCCCGATCAGAGCTTCCATTGACTCTGCGAAGATCACAGCATCGTCAGCAAAATCAAAATTCGTGAAACCTTGCCCAACACCCAGTCCATACAAGCACTGAACAGAGTAGGAGCAAAAACACACCCCTGACGAACCCCAGAATCAGCTGGGAAAAACACAGAGGTCCTGCCTCCACTCTGGACAACACTCACAGTACCAGTGTACAGGCCGGCCATGATATTCAGCAATCTCGAGGGGATCCTGCAAACCCTTAGGATGTCCCACAGGACAGCTCGATCAACTGAGTCGAATGCTTTGCAAAAATCGACAAAGGCTGCAAAGAAATGTGAAAGCAGTGACAAATAAAATATATACAGTAAAACAAAAATGCTTTGTGAAAAATAACTTACAGCTTTGCGTTTTAGAACACAGTCTAGCCTCCAAGCATTTCCATCCACCACTGGCCTCTTAAGGAAGATCTCTGGACTTAACCTGACTCAAGTAAAACAATAGTTAAATGATTAATGGTTCAGGGTACATGTAAGAAACTCATGATTGCTTTAGAGCTTACATTAGAAAAAAACAATATGACATAGTACTTAATAATGGTAAAAATGAAAGAGAGTGAAATAAACTATGTCACTTAAAAAATTGTAGCTTAAACACACGGGACAGGAAAAATGGTAAGACTATAGTGTTTATCATACCACCAATCGGTGATAAATATTTCTTCTTTTGCCACTTCAAGAGCATTAGCAATCATATCAAAGTAGCCAGCAGCATTAACAAACCTGTAGAAAGAATTTTAAAACCTGTAACATACATCATAGCATTAATATAAATACATTTCTAGCCATCATTTAAGTTTATTTAAATTGGTTATGTAAAAGGTCTAAAATAAAATATGCTCACCAGTGCGCCAACGTGTTTTCTCTGATAGGAACAAATGATCCATGTCTGTTATTCTGCATAAAATCCTTACCATGACTGTGTGCAAACTCATGAATGCACTGTCCCCACCATCTTGCTTGTCTGTAGGTTGGACATTTGATAGCAAGCACCCTAATGGTAAATATGGCAGAGAAGACTATCAACAATGCATCAATTTGAATCAGTGCATTGTGTATAATCAGGAAGCCTGCTGAAGAAAACTGAAATAATTTAAATAAAATCCTAAAATTAGAAATATTGGACTCAATTTTTCATTACATGACTTTGCAACAAAATACTGTAAAAGAATTGTAAAATAATTCACTTGTGGCCCATCATTAAGGTTTTGCCTAAGTGTCAGAGCAGGATGCCTTCCCTGAAACTAACCCTCTCTCTTTTAAGGGGAGAACAGGAGAAGTTAGGTGTGACAGAAATGAGAATGTTGACATGGATGTGTAGAGTTGCAAAAAAGGACAGAATAAGAAATGAGATAATGAGAGGTACAACAAAAGTACAAGAAATACATAAGAAAGTACAGGAAAGAAGGATGAATTGTATGGACATATAATGATGAGAGACAATGAATATGTGAGCAAAAGAGCAATGGGAATGGTAGTAAGGGGGGAGAGAAAGCAAGGAGGCCAAAGCAGAAGTGGATGGATAAAGCAAAAGAAGATCTGAAGAAAAAGGCCTGGACTGGCAAGGAGGTGCATGAACTAGCTGTTTTCAGAAGGTTGATCAAGCACAACTGACCCCATATAAAAGTTGGAAAAGATGAAGAGGAAGAAGAAGAAGTTAATTTGCAGCCCATGTGTTATACTTTACTAATGTAGAGTATGAATTTTGGGCGATTTTACAAATGGATGTGACAAAATTTTAAAATGTATGGCAAGGAATTACTAGCTCATTCTTACCTAATATATCCTTTTGGGTGTTTTTTACAAGAAGGGTGTTCATGCATGTCTACTTTGGACAGCATATGTATTTTTATTTTAGAGATGCCCATCTGAGCTGGGGCAGTTTCTGCATTACATTGAGCTCAGTGTTATTTTCTTGGAGTTATTTCAGGACTTTCTAAGCCTTATGATGTGTAGCATATGAAACAGGTTGTCCACAGATAGGTACATGACTAATATGAATTGGAAATACCTGTAATAGTCTTTTTACTATATGGCAATAAGTTTCACTTAAGGCTCCTTTACTCATATTAAAGGATCTAATGTGTAACATGAAATGAAACCTAAAAATGCATGCCTTTAAACCCCCATAGGCAGCAGGATGAATTCTTGAATGCATGAGACTTTCTTCCAATCCCAGTTCCAAAAATGAGCTGGGCTTCATCGCTTCCAGATCTTTGATATTCACTATTTATGTCCAGCACAATCACTCCTTAATCCAGGAGTGGAGTTTAATTAACTGGTAGAGTCTCGCCAGCTTTGTGTTGTTGAGTTATTTTCTACATTAATGCTGCAGGTAGGCACAAAATGTTTTCCATTATGGCACTCATTATCACTTAGTGGAGCCCCAGAGTCATAGAAATGGATTTGTGGTCCTTTCTGGACTGATAATTTTTTTCTGGTCTCTCCAGGAGTTTGTTTTAATCATGTGCTTGTTGAATCTTTGTGCTAGTAACTTAACTCCAAAACATGCAAAACAACTGAGGTTCATGTTGAGTGGGGCTGGCTGTAATCAAGCCTGTCTATATTCAATCAGCTTGCTTAAATTATTCCTTTAATTGATTTAATAAAGGGGCAATTACTTTTTCATTGAGTGCCAGATGGTGCTGATTACATTTCTCAACTAGATAAATGAAATAAATGAAACAGAAATGTATTTTTTTTTAATATCTAATATTAGATTTTAGTGGAAGGCCTGGAAACAGTTTGTATCAAAAATTTGCAACAACACAAGAAACTGGTGTAGGTGCCAATTAGATGGACTGGCATTCAGACAGGGAGGAAGAGTAAATCCTTACAGCATGAAAGGAGCTGCAACCTAGCTGGGATTGGTAGCAATCCTTATTCCACCAGTTGGGGTGAAAAGATAATGAATGAACTGGGCAAACATGGATCCCAGAGGCAGTTTGTTTCCACACATGGTAGGTGGCGGTGTCCATCCAGGGTGGTCCCAGTTAGGACTCCCGCAGGGTTACATGGAAGTTGGAGTGTAGATGATCAGCCCTGTCAGGGTCATTGGATGCCAAAAGAGGATCCTGCTGGGGAAGACTGCCCTGGTTTCCATATGACCCAGAAGTACTCCAAATGACTACTGCTCTAACACAGAAGGCATTCCCAGGTCCAATTTAAAAGAAGCCTGCCACATCTCCTCAGGGAGTCAGAGTTGGGAGGCAGAGTGCAAAAACTCACCTGGTGGAGGGAAGGAGTGGATAACATAAGAATTGTGTACATTCTTGAGTTGGTCTAGAGAATTTTCATTTGTTAAATAAAATTATTTATTTGAAACCATAGCTGTGCTGGGTGCTATTGTGCCTGTAGCTTTGGGTTCAGTGGTGCCCCATTGAGGTTACACTGGAAAGAGACAAATACTTTTTTCATTGAACTATAAAATTCCATACAAAGCAGACTACAGTATGCTGTTTGGTTAGAGTGATAGTGATCCATTTGTTGTAATCTGTTCCTTTAAAGGCATATACAGTATTGCAAAAGGCTGGCCTCACATTACAAAGCTTTTCCAGCAACCATAGCCTTCATTTACATAATCCTGAGTCTGTGACCTACCATTGGGTTTGATGATGACCCTAGCGGCTCAATCGTAGCACTCTGTGACATGCCATGAAAAAATAAAGTAGTTTTGATTTTGTTTTAAGCTTCTGTGTGCATGAGAACTGATAGAGAATGAGCACTCAATCAGAACTACAATACACATAATGCAGTTGCAAGGAAAGAAGAAAAATGGGTGTTCTGGACCAGAGGAGAGGTTTGTCTCCCCGATGTCTTGTATTTGTTGCATGATGACATAATGGAAAAATAAAAAACAAACAGGGATTGCTGTTGTATTTACCATACCCGGAAAATATTCTTGTAGCCATTGTTGCTATCAGGTAGCATTTTAACTGTGTATCAAAATGCAGCCATCTGCTGTACTTTGTGAAAATCTGATATTGTGCTGAAAAGTCATGGAGGAATCATGCAATCTGTTATGCCCTTGTATTAGCCATGTAATATGACATTCTCAAGGCTTCATAATCCACCATCTGCAGTCATTAGGCCATTACATAGATAAACAGATATTTTATTAATCCCAAAATGAAACTGTACTTTTACAGTGGCCTAAAAAATAATCTGAGTGTGATACAGAACAAACAATTATACAAGGATACACTTATAATGAGCTAAATAGTATGCATTCACTTATAATCAACTAAAATTTGTTTCTGTGATGATTATGGTTAGAGACAAGTGTTCTCCTTCAGTTGTATGTTTTGAAGAAAATAACAGACAAATTATTGAAAGGAATATTTGACCATGTCAGCCAGAGCTGATGGCTGATTCCATGAAATGATGATAAATACTACTTTGAAGTGTCAGATATAGAGAGAGACAGAGAGAGAGACCAGAAATAGTAATGGTTGGAGTGAGCAATAGACAGTAAATAACTTCAAGGCTAGTGCCAGAAGAAAAATTTCTACATTAGAGTAATTTCAATTCTGATTGCAACTGCCAAATAAGATCAACAGTGAAAGATACTTTGAATGGCTAACTGACATTTGACACTGACCAGAATTTTGGGGAGCTGTATTTTTCCTTACCTCTAGGTTCCTTAACTTTGTGATCTTGTTGTTTTCTTTGTGTCTACATTTATTAGAGTCAGTATTCATTTCTGTTGTGTATTTGTATGTTCAGTAACAAATTAAATTTATATTGATCTTGATTGACATTCCTGTTTTTGGTAATTTCCAGTAGAATGTTAGTGGGTGGGATTTTAGAAGGAAAAAGGAAGTTCTTAAAAAAAGGTATTTTGTCTGTTACTGCGAGAACCTAATGAGAAACTGACATGATTTTACAGTTATTAAAAGCTATAGTTAAGAATCATTTATCAATGTCTGTGTGTCGTCAATCGATTTTATAATTTCCATATTTCAAAAAGGCATTGAAAGAGACTATTATCTGTAATGAAGTAAATAGTTATTGCATTTGTGTTATTAGCATTGCATGGTATTTGTATATATGTGTTTAATAGCTGTGATCACTTAATATGTTCAAGATCTATTTAACATTACCATATTTTAAATAACAAATAACCAATGTTTGGCCAAATACTGTAATATGCTATAAAGTCCGACAGTACCTTTTAAAAAGGACTCCAGGATAGTTTGCTGTTAGAATAGAATAATGTTACTGTTTTCCAGGTTGAATTTGTCTGAAAATAAAATGACTGCTGAGTGCACTTTGGGTAGAGTGGTTGCTCGTGAAATCAAAATAGTGAAACATCTGCAGTGTTGCATATGTGGCATCGATTCATGCCTGAGGCTGCCTAAAGAAGTGGCGGCAGCAGCTTTCATGAACCTCAGTCACAACAGTTCACCTCTCTGGCTGCTTCAGTTTGTACTAGGTAAGTTACATGATCTTTGTAACTGGAAAAATACAAGAATGTAAGCAACTTACTATGACTTATATAGAAATAAATGGAGGAGGAAACAAGGACTATTAAGTGTGGCTCAGTGACATGCTATGAATACAGTGAATACACAATATTTACATTATGCTAGAAAAAAACTCATGGCTACTTTAACTGCAGACCATAATGATTCAATCATTTGTTAGATACCATAATTTACTGGTAAAGCACTACAGTGTCCTTCTATTTATCATGGTCTGATGCAGTCAATAATTTTAGCTTGAGAGTTCAACTGAGTGTTTCACTCTGTACTTGGTACTTATTTAACAAATATTATGTTTAAGAAATTTAAAGCATAGAGCTACAGCTACATTTCACATCCAAAATCTAACAATTGGACATCAATTGATATCATTTTTGCAAATCTTTTGTTAAAGTGTGTTGTCACTAATTTATTTATAAGACACATTTCTAAATGAGAAAAGAAGTGCAGACCCTCTTAAGTTACATGGTTGAGAAAAAATTGATTGTAGAAAAGATGTGTTAGGGAAAAAACTTTTTGATGGATAAGATAAATATTAGATTAGATTAGATAAACTCAAAAGCATGCAGCAGCAGAATCATGAAAAGCAGAAAAGACCACCACAGGTGCTTCTTAGCATTCCTTTGTGGAATAAGCCTGTGGCTAAAATTGCTCCAAGTGAGCGCCTTCTGGAGGGGATGGAGGGGATTTTTCAAAATGGCATCAAATTTTACCATCGTCCTCTTTTCCATAACATCTTTCACTGTGTCCAGGGTTTGCCCTGTTATGGAGCAGGGTTTCCTGATAAGTTTGTTCAGATGTTGTGCTTCTTTAGAGTTCAGGATTCTTCCCCAGGAGATCACAGCTTAGAACACCACACTGGCTACTATTTACTCGTAGAACATTTCCAGCAACTTGCTGCAGACATTAAAAGACTTGAGTCTTCTTAGCAAGTGCAGTCTGCTCTGGTTCTTCTTGTACAGTGCCACTGTGTTGTCTGACAAGTCCAGTTTGTTGATATTGTGAACCCCTAGGTACTTGAAGCTCTGCATATAAGCTCTGCATATAAGCTCTGCTTATTCATTGGAAAAAAATGTTTTAATGAGAATTTTTTTTTGATAATTTAAATTCTTTATGCTGTATGTTACATAGTATATATACAAACTGACTACATATTGGCAGATCACTAGACTGATATCTCACTCTCTAGTCAAAAATCAGTCTCTGAGGCATTGCAGAGTCAGAAATGCACATGTTCTGCAACATCCCCAAAGCCTCTTTGGCATTCTGTCTTCTTTGCACTTGTTTACTTAAAGTTGTATAAAAAACATTATGATCCTATTTGAGGCGAGTTTACATTGCATACCTGAAGCCCCAAACATTCTTCAAATTTGTCTATGAGTGTCTTCATCGCACTACTTATAAGTAGGACATTTTTTCATTAATAATAGATGTAGAGGAGACAACTATCATCTTACATATGGGCAGAAACTTTCTATAATATCGGTAATGGCAGCAGGAGAAGACTTTTCAGAGTAAACAGTTATAACAAATGTGGTCAATTGTGTACAAGAAGAGAGAACTAGCGCTTCACACCTGGGTACAAAGGTAATGTGGGGAAAGTAAAATACTATCAATCCCTTTTTCTGAGTAGAATCTTAGTTACAACATGAACATTACCAGTGCAAGTATTTAGGAAAAGTAAAGGAAGGAGAGGAGCATTACACTCACAGCAATGAAACAATTACAAATGTAAAAACTCAATGCCCATTAGCATGAGAAACAGCACTTCCAGTGCTAAGTTAATGCACACTTATGTAGGTTTGTGAACGCATTGTTACACGTATAATGGCTGTAATGTTTTAATAGTATGACCTGGATGGCACACATTTAGAAAGCACATAGCATCAGGCCATCAAAAGATGTCATCTTCCACATTGGTCTGCCTAATCCAATGTATGCACTACTTGAACTGTATATGCCCAGAGAGCTGTGCAAAAATGAACTCACTTTGTGTATGTCCATATGATGTGACCCAGAAATCTATGAACTACGCACTATTATTATGGCCGAGTCTCATCAGAGTCTTCCTGGAGATACATATCCAGCTGTGAACTTGTACATACATTTAAAAGATCAGAGGATCACTGTAAGAAATTAAATCATTTAATTGAGAGGGAAAGCAGAGTGGTAATTATTTTATCAAGAGATGAACTGTACTCTGAAAAGTTTAATTGATCTCTTCTCTACATTCACGGTGAGGGGTTGGTTTGGAGAGGGCCATCATCACTGATGTGTTTTTCATTTTAATGTTGACAGTAGAAATGTATGTTTTTTTTACCTATTATTTTACTGTTTTTACTATAGTATGTGTGGTAAATTAATAATTTCTACAATAAGTATAAAGCAACAAAAATTAAAGTAGCTGTACTGTAGCTACTATATGTCTTTACATTGGTATCTATTTAAAAACATTTGAGCTCTTCATTTTAAAACAGGTTAATAACCTGTGGAATGATGCAGTGATTGTGAAATTAGTTAGAATAACAATCTGCATCCGTGTCGGTCCCCAAGACGTAACTTGAAAACCACTGGTTTAGTGCATTTTTCATCTGAAACTGAATTTGTGTTCATATACTTCTCAATAAATTAATGAATGCCCTGATGCTTTGTAGTGAAATCATGCAGCAGCAAACATACCTATCTTTTTAATATTTGACACAAAAACAAATATGTTGTAGATTGGGATTGACGAACTATTTAATAATTCTTTCAATATGTAATACTACGATTGCTATTATACATATTTTATTACCTTTAACTTTCAGTCATTTTTGTTGATTTTACAGTAACACTTCAAAAGTCGGGTTTTAAGGACTTGCTATGTTTTCTCTATCGGTCATATATTGCTATGTAACACAAACACTTTATTAAGATCTAGGAACATGGAAAGCGTCATGTATAAATTAAAGTTATTAGTAAAAATAATAATAATAATAATCAGGTCTTGATACATAGCAAAAAGTGATTAAAATGTGCACTAAAGATAGCCCCTATTGTAAAATGCAACCCATGCTTTGCAAGTTGTAGCAACTTTGTTAAAAACTTTAGTTTACTTATCCATGACATTATGATTCTTGATCTTTAAAAATATTTCTAAATGAAATTCATTATCCTATATGCGTTTTTATTTATTTTTTAATTTTTTTTTTACCTTTAGTTTAGGATTTAAGATTTAGGAAATCACCTTAGTTTTCTAATAGAACTAGTTTTATTATTGTTGATAAATTTTACCATTTTAGTATCTTCTTTATCTCCTTTGATTCCATTTTCTTTAACAAATGCCACCATTTTCATTCAGCATGACAAAGATGATGCTAGCAGCGGGACTCAGAAGTTGCATCAGATTGCTTCATCAGTGTGACCGATATATAAATCTCTGTCACAGTAGATTCTGTATCCGAAATTATGGATATTTTCTGTATACTAAGATTTATTGTATTTTCTTTGGCATTTTGACCTCATCTTTATTCCATTTTGACTTTTGGCAATTAAAAAAAAAAACTTTATGACGGCATTGATCTCCCTGTTGTGACATTTGCTTTGCCTTCTCAGTAACAATTCATTCCCTGATTCTGCTCTGTCCCTTTGTCTGCACCTCTTTACAGTGATGTCAGAAAAATAATAACGCTGTTATTAATGATATATAAATCTTTCACTAACTATGGTATAACAATAATAGATTATCATTACAAATAAGACTCTATGATTTCAGTATGTTAATGTATTTTTTTATTGTTTTATATCATGTTAAAACTCTTAATATCTGCTAATAATGTAAACTAAAGTGTTACTGGAATTTTTATACAGCAGTAAATGACCAATAGATACATTTAGGTAGCCCCTGTTCTAAAGTGTTAACAATTTTCTTTGGTCCATAAACATGCAAACACTGTACAGCACAACCTGAAGCGACTAAAATACTGTGAACTGCACGACATTCTCATCTCAGTGTCAATAATAACAAGAGGCTGGCTGTTCTGTAGCGACTGTCCTGGAGTATAGCCTAAATGTTTTGTGTAATACAGTTCATTGAAAAATTATCAATCCTAGATACTTTGATTTCAGTAAGAATTTGCCAGAACATCTAATCCTTTTAAAAACTGATGTTCAATGATTCTAATAGACACTTCAACCTCAGCAGTGCAGATATTAATGAAGCAATCAGTGACAATAATTTTAGAGTGTACTGGACTTGTTATTTCATTCACTACTAATTATTATCGATTTAATAATAATTGCACAACTTCACAATATCTGTGTTATTTGTTTGCTCATAAATTTACTGGATTATGCCTCACACTTCCCACACACTCAGATGCCCAGTGGCTAACACTAATACTGCATGTGGAGAGTGGGGTTTGGATGAAATTTTGTTACAGCTGAGACCAGGTGTCCTGTCTTATATTGTTGTTTGGAGGAAAGCCACCTTATTAAAATATGCCTGCAATTGAAAATCTAGACAGGGAGAGGTCACAACACGAAAATTGTTATTAAAAATAGCTGGGACCCAAATAGATGGTGCTGCCTTTTTCTTGCTAGTATACCTTGTCAGCTAAATACTAGGCTTCCACGTCATTCTATTACAGTTTTCAACATCTTCATTTGTAATCATGTATTTCCTTAAAATATACCGTGCTGTTTTGAGATTTTCTTCAAAATGGCCTAAATTATTGCTAGTTTCAATAAAGTCTTTTCTAAACTGTTTTACCATATTGACTTTTGCATTAAGAGAATGTTTTGTGAATCTACATTTTGAGGAGCAGAGTCTCAACCCCTCCAAAGTAACTGTCTAAGGACTAACCATTTTTACTAAATAGTAGCTTAAGTTAACAGTAAAATAAATTTAAAAATTAATAGCATTTTCATTACATTTTCCATTTAATAGTAACCACCATATCCATTGTCAATATCTAAAGCATTCTTACAGGTAAAGTGATTTGGAAATATTAAAATTTACCTTGAAAGATTCTCAATAGTCACTCCATGCTTAATATTTGTTTCTTTAGTTCCAATTTTAATGAAAAATCCCTTGTCATAGAGAATTACAGCACCAACCTGACCATTCTCAGGTCTCACGTAAGCAATAAAGGAGTCTTTGACAATCAGCCATCTGAAAATTAAGGAAATAATACATAAAGATATGATCAAAGCTTTGGAAGTGAAAGTTTAGTCATAAATAAATCACACTTAATGCATTCAATTAAGTCTTAAAGTGTGTTTTGAATGATTTTCTGCTTCAATCAATAATGATGTTTTCAGGACACGATAAATCAAACTGCAAATTTCACCTGCAACAGGTCTCCCAAAACTTATTTAGAGTTACACAATATGAAATGAAAGTAGGCAAAAGAACTTTGGTGCATAACTTTTAAAGAAATATCACTACATTAAAATATTAATTAATTGCTTTAATTTTACATTGCATTTTAAAAACAAAATCAAAAACACCATTTCTGATATCTGTTCTGTCTGAAATTTTTCATTGCAAATGTGGAGAAACGTACTAAGGTAATTGGCAGTTTTAAACACACCCAATATGAAAGCATGAATATGCCCTGTGAAGGACTGGCACCCCAATAGGCACTAATGTCTGCCTTGCATCCAGTGCCACCGGATTCAGCATCAAGACCCTAATGTCAGAAACAAGTGCAACTAATGAATGGGTGGAGGGATGAAAGAGTCTGAAATCATCAAAGTGTAAGTGTACTGAACTGCAGCTCATTTTGAATTTGAACCCCATAGACAATAAAACATGATGTAAAATCAATAAATAAAATATTTATAATCAATAAATAAAATAATATAAAACTATTTTGTTATAAGACATTAATTAAATTGCTTCATTAAATCGAGTGGGATTCTTATTATCCAGTAACAATATAGTGATTAATTGAATTAATACGATACAAACTATAAAATATTATTCAACATAAAATTGGAAATAAACCAGTATGTCTGTTCTGGTATGGGCTATTGACTGTGTCATTATTTATAGGGACACTTTCATTCTAATTATTTTTGACAATTTTATTATTATTTTTGAATCCCATTTTAAATCAGTACAGATCCTCGCTTTAGTGACATTTTTCAAGGTTGTCATCTATTTTGTTTAAGGCTTAGGCAAGTAATTACCAGTCATATAGTTCATTGACACCTGATGTCACAGCATAGTTTGTATAAATCATTGCATTTGTTACTTTGACTTTTGACTCATTGTTTTTATTCCGATTTGATGCTGGTGTTATTGACTTCCTAGTTATGACACTTTATTTTCAAATCTTCTGTTGGTTTTCCTCTTATTATTTGCTGAAAGAGTTTTCGCATTCTATTGTGCTGGCAACTAACAACCCCAAAACCAGATGCAATAATCACAACCTGCACAGTATATTCTGTAAAAAGCAAACACTACTGACCATCCCAGTGCTTTCATCACAGTTTCTGGGGACTTTAACCATGTTTCACTTTCCTCCACCCTCACCAATTTTATCAGTTTGTGGACTATATACAACAAGAGAAAACAGGATCCTGGATTTGTTATATATCAATGTTAAAGAGGCATATAACTCTTTGGCTTGCCACCTTTAGGTCGATCAAACCATAATTTAATACAGCTCATACCTGCATATAAACCCATTGTCTAACATTTGCAAGCCTTTTAATAGTAAGCACACTGATGAATATAACATTGAAGTAGCAGCTCTGCTTTAATATTTATTGCTGTTTGCAGCTCTGCCTGGCACTATTGATAACTCATTGTCAGTATATGTCAGTATATATGGAAACAATTTAAGGCGTAAACCCCAAAGAAATAAGATGAATTGAAACTCTGTTAGCCATTTGTAGAGAAATACAAGTATCGCAATATTTTTAAACCATTACTAACACTCCTCTATTCTGTTTGTTTTCTCAGTATTTGGATGTAGCACTTGATGTCACTGCTCTACTGCCAAGTTGTAAACATCTCAGATAAAGGAGCGTTGGAATATTTGGATGAAAATATTCTCTCATCAGATCAGATGGCCACCACAGACTGCACTATAGAAATACCAGGAGGAGGTAGGTGATTAGTTGGCCAAGGTCTCCAGGATTTGTCTTTGACTTGCTCTTGTACAATTTTAATCTCCACCATTGTCGTCTGGCCATAGTTCATCAATTAATTCATGAACAGATATTGTTTGGTTTCCATTTATTTTTAGTCAGCTTGTTCTCTCTGTGTTTTAACAAATTTGCATTTATATGTAAATCAGTTCTGTCTTTAGTAATAAGTATAATATATACTTTTATTTTACATGAGAATTGTTCACAGCACTGTGCAGCAGTGCTCCCGTGGTAAGAACTCCATTTTTCAGCAGCCCTAAAGGGGATCACCATCACTGGATGACTGAAGCGGGAATAGGGGATACTGGGAATGAGAAAGGCCATCGGGAAAGTTGAAAAGGGGGCCCGGCAGAGCAACAGGGGATCTGTGTTTTTGTGTAACTGTGTCTACTGAAAAGTGAACTGTACCCTGGATCGTCTTCCGTTAGAATGAATGGACTGTCTTGTGCATGCCTGTCCTGAGCATAGTGGTGGATTATATGTTGTGTGTCTTCAAAAGGAGTGCTCCTGTAAATCTCACCCCTTGCTGCTCAGGACTACTGGTAGGACTGTTTCATTCCTTTATTACAGAAGCTGTTCCCAGGATTGTCATCTTCACACCAAACAATTTCATCTGCTTTTACTGCATTGGACTGTATAAGGACATTGTCGTGTTAAAATTGTATCGTCTTAGGTGAAGGGGAGGTTTGTCTGATTGTTGTTGTTTGTATTGAACTTTCCATTTAATATATTAGTTATTCATTTGTTGATTTCATGTCTCTGCCTGTGAGTGTGTGCAGGTCGGGCCAAGGCTGGGTTCGTTTCTGGAATTCCCATCGAAAAAATAAATAAATCACTGTCCTATCGACAGTGTGAATCTTGGTGGCACCAGACCAACTATGTATCTGTTCTCAGTGAAGAGTGCTATGCAGAATATAAATTGTGTTATATTATTGTAAATAAAAATGGTAAAAGAAAGTTAAGTGTTTAAAAATATAAAAAACAAACGCAATTCTGAATTTCTTCTTAATGCAAATAACATACTAGAGTACTTTTTCTGAATACAAAAGATTAAAACTAAAAAGCTCAGGTAAACAATTAGATTGATGAGACATAATCATCTGACTTGACACTTTCCACCTTAGCCAGAACAGGCTATACATTAGCAAGTGCTTTTATGGAATAATGCTGTATATTTTTTAATTGTTTATGTGTTTTAATAATTCATAATTGTTTAAAAAATTACATCTTTTACAAATATCTTCAACTGATTAATTCCTTTTCACACCTTTTTGACCATCTATAGCAGATGCTATTGGAACCACAGCAATAGCAGACAGGAATTTTATTCCCCCCAGATTTCTTCAGTATTGGGCCTTCTCTGGTGAAAAAAAGAATAGAATTAGGATTTTATATTTGATTGTTTTTGGACAATTCATTTAATTTTTTTGAATTTTGCCATACAATTATGATGTTATGAGAGTATAAACATTTTTGTATATTTAAATATAGCTTTTTATTATTATACCCATTTTAAAACCATAAATAAACAAGAGGAATTTTGCTAAAAGAAACATTTTCAGTGGCACAGTGGTGAGTGTCGCTGACCCCTAGCTTCCGAAGCTTGGTTCAAATCTTGGTTGGGTCACTGCCTGTGTGAAGTTTGCTCATTCTCCTTTTGTCTTTGTTGGCTGACTGACATTCTCAAATTTCGCAAATCTTCCTATGCAAGGAACAGTTTTCTAACATTGAGTTCAGTGGTCACATGCTGTGAATCAAATATTTAGTATTTTTTCATATTTTGCTTAGCTTACCATTATTTAATCACAGGGTGGTCATATCATTATTTTAGAATTGATTGCTGTCATTAGGGCATGTGTCATTCGTGACATGGTTTTACCCACTTATTTAAGGGGCTTGCAATTTCTAAGTATCTGCATTTTATCACCATTATCAACCATTTTGATCTTTATTATTTTGTTATAAAATTTATATTGAATAATTATTCAAATCAAACACAACCATGAAAACATTACTACATATAAAAACAACCACCCCATGACAACCCCTAAGAGCCTCGTGTAGTAGAAGTTAATCTCAGAGGAAAGAAGGAAAAGAGGCAAAAATAAAGAAATAATGAAATCAGGTAACTCAGCTCCTATCCAATCAATCTGTACTCTGGATTGCTGATCAGAAATATTGGAGCTGGTTTCAAAGTCAACTTTATTGGCATATCAACCATATACAAGTATACAGATAGACGAAGTTCAAAGTCCACAGTATAACAACATGAAGTGCAAATAATAAATAAAAAATAGAATTAAAATTTAAAATTAAAACACAAACAAGACAAGACATTGTGCAAAGACAAGACAAAGAAGTAGCAGCAATAGTGACGTGTAGTAAGCAATATGAACATTGATGCAATGCATGGTGTTTGCAATCTAGATACATAAATATAGTCAATAGATATGTAATATAATAAATAAATAATAGATATAGATAATACAGAAATTATCAGTGGATGATAATAGTAGTTTAAGACAGGTCAGAATGTTTCACAGCAGAATGATATCAAGAGTGTCAAATATTTAAAGGTCAGTATGAGATTTTCAGTTCTTTCCTACATGCACACTAGTCTTTTCAGGAAAGTGTTTTTAGAGGTGGTTGAGGCAGTGTGGAAGATCCCAGGGGGCAGCATGTTGTTAAGGAGTCCGACAGCTTGGGGGTAAAAACTATCCTGCAGCCTGGCAGATCTGGCTTTGATGTTGCAGTATCTTCTCTTTGTTGGCAGAAGTGTGAAAAGTCCATGTGAGGGGTGTAAAATTAAAATTAAATTCTTTGCATTTATATAGCGCTTTTCTCACTACTCAAAGCGCTCAGCAATTGCAGGTTAAGGGCCTTGATCAAGGGCCCAACAGAGCAGAGTCCCTATTGACATTTACGAGATTCGAACCGGCAACCTTACGATTGCCAGTACAGATACCTAGCCTCAGAGGGATCTGTAAGGGACCTGTAAGGGGTCCTGCACAATGCTACAGGCCTTGTGGACACTGCATTTGTAATATATGTCCTGTAGTGAAGGGAGAGGCACCCCAATAATATTCTCTGCTGTCTTTATTATCCTTTGCAGGCACTTGCGGTCGGATATGTTGCAGTTGCCCTACCAGACAGTGATGCAGCTGGTCAGAACACTCTCAATTGTGCCTCTGTAGAACATAGTGAGGATGGAAGGGGGAAGATGTGCTCGCTTCAGCCGCCTCAGGAAGTGTAGCCTCTGCTGGGCTTTCTTGATTAGTGATGAGGTGGTATGCGTCCTCGTAAGTTCCTAAGTTATGTGCATACCGAGGAACTTGGTACACCTAACAGTCTCCATATCTAAACCGTTGATGTGGAATGGGATGTGGGCAGGATGTGATTTTCTGAAGTACACAATTATCTCTTTTGTCTTTTCAGCATTGAGAGATAGATTGTTATCTTCACACCATGCAGACATCCATTCCACCTCATCTCTGTATGCTGTTTCATCATCCCTGCTTATCAATTCCATCCATCCATCCTCTTCCGCTTATCCGAGGTCGGGTCGCGGGGGTAGCAGCTTAAGCAGAGAGGCCCAGACTTCCCTCTCCCCGGCCACTTCTTCCAGCTCTTCGGGAGAATCCCAAAGGCGTTCCCAGGCCAGCCGGGAGACATAGTCCCTCCAGCGTGTCCTGGGTCTTCCCCGGGGCCTCCTCCCGGTTGGACGTGCCCGGAACACCTCACCAGGGAGGCGTCCAGGAGGCATCCTGATCAGATGCCCGAGCCACCTCATCTGACTCCTCTCGATGCGGAGGAGCAGCGGCTCTACTCTGAGCCCCTCCCGGATGACTGAGCTTCTCACCCTATCTTTAAGGGAAAGCCCAGACACCCTGCGGAGGAAACTCATTTCAGCCGCTTGTATTCGCGATCTCGTTCTTTCGGTCACTACCCATAGCTCATGACCATAGGTGAGGGTAGGAGCGTAGATCGACTGGTAAATTGAGAGCTTTGCCTTACGGCTCAGCTCCTTTTCACCACGACAGACCGATGCAGAGCCGCATCACTGCGGATGCCGCACCGATCCGCCTGTCGATCTCACGCTCCATTCTTCCCTCACTCGTGAACAAGACCCCGAGATACTTGAACTCCTCCACTTGGGGCAGGATCTCTCCCCAACCCTGAGAGGGCACTCCACCCTTTTCCGGCTGAGGACCATGCTCTCAGATTTGGAGGTGCTGATTCTCATCCCAGCCGCTTCACACTCAGCTGCGAACCGATCCAGAGAGCTGAAGATCACGGCCTGATGAAGCAAACAGGACAACATCATCTGCAAAAGCAGTGACCCAATCCTGAGTCCACCAAACCGGACCCCTTCAACACCCTGGCTGCGCCTAGAAATTCTGTCCATAAAAGTTATGAACAGAATCGGTGACAAAGGGCAGCCCTGGCGGAGTCCAACTCTCACTGGAAACGGGCACGACTTACTGCGGCAATGCGGACCAAGCTCTGACACCGGTTGTACAGAGACCGAACAGCTCTTATCAGGGGTCCGGTACCCCATACTCCCGAGCACCCCACAGGATTCCCGAGGGACACGGTCAATGCCTTTTCCAAGTCCACAAAACACATGTAGACCGGTCGGGCAAACTCCCATGCACCCTCCAGGACTCTGCTAAGGGTGAAGAGCTGGTCCACTGTTCCGACCAGGACGAAAACCACACTGTTCCTCCTGAATCCGAGGTTCACTATCCGACGGACCCTCCTCTCCAGAACCCCGAATAGACTTTTCCAGGGAGGCTGAGGAGTGTGATCCCTCTATAGTTGGAACACACCCTCCGTCCCCTTTTAAAGAGGGGACCACCACCCCGGTCTGCCAATCCAGAGGCACTGTCCCGATGTCCATGCGATGTTGCAGAGACGTGTCAACCAAGACAGTCCTACAACATCCAGAGCCTTAAGGAACTCGGCGATCTCATCCACCCCGGGGCCCTGCCACCAAGGAGTTTTTGACCACCTCGGTGACTTCAGTCCCAGAGATGGGAGAGCCCACCTCAGAGTCCCCAGGCTCTGCTTCCTCATTGGAAGGCATGTTAGTGGGATTGAGGAGGTCTTCGAAGTAGCGCACGTCAGCAGCGCACCATCCCCACCATATACGGTGTTCACACTGCACTGCTTCCCCCTCCTGAGACGCCGGACGGTGGACCAGAATCTCCTCGAAGCCGTCCGAAAGTGTTCTCCATGGCCTCTCCAAACTCCTCCCATGCCCGAGTTTTTGCCTCAGCAACAACCAAGCCGCGTTCGCTTGGCCTGCGGTACCTATCAGCTGCCTCCAGAGACCCACAGGACAAAAAGTCCTATAGGACTCCTTCTTCAGCTTGACGGCATCCCTCACCGCGGTGTCCACCAACGGGTTCGGGATTGCCGCCACGACAGGCACCACCACCTTGCGGCCACAGCTCCGTCAGCCGCCTCAACAATAGAGGCACGGAACATGGCCCATTCGACTCAATGTCCCCACCTCCCTCGGGACGTGGTTGAAGTTCTGCCGGAGGTGGGAGTTGAAGCTACTTCTGACAGGGGACTCTGCCAGCCGTTCCCAGCAGACCCTCACAACACGCTTGGGCCTACCAGGTCTGACCGCATCTTCCCCACCATCGAAGCCAACTCACCACCAGGTGGTGATCAGTTGACAGCTCCGCCCCTCTCTTCACCCGAGTTTCCAAGACATATGGCCGCAAGTCCGACGACACGACCACAAAGTCGATCATCGACCTGAGGCCTAGGGTGTCCTGGTGCCAAGTGCACATATGAACACCCTTATGCTTGAACATGGTGTTCGTTATGGACAATCCATGACGAGCACAGAAGTCCAATAACAAAACACCGCCGGGTTCAGATCGGGGCCATTCCTCCCAATCACGCCCTTCCAGGTCTCACTGTCATTGCCCACGTGAGCATTGAAGTCTCCCAGCAAAACGAGGGAATCCCAGAAGGTATGCCCTCTAGCAACCCTCCAGAGACTCCAAAAGGGTGGATACTCCAAACTGCTGTTGGTGCATACGCACAAACAACAGTCAGGACCCTTCCCCACCCGGCGGAGGGAGGCCACCCTCTCGCCCACCGGGTAAACCCCAATGCACAGGCTCCAGTGGGGGCAATAAGTATGCCCACACCTGCTCGGCTCCTCTCACCGGGGGCAACTCCAGAGTGGTAGAGAGTCCAGCCCCTCTCAAGAAGATTGGTTCCAGAGTCCAAGCTGTGCGTCGAGGTGAGTCCGACTATATCTAGCCGGAACCTCTCGACCTCGCGCACTAGCTAAGGCTCCTTCCCCTTCAGAGAGGTGACATTCCACGTCCCAAGAGCCAGTTTCTGTAGCCGAGGATCAGACCGCCAAGGTCCCCACCTTCGGCCACCACCCAACCTCCTTGGCCCCTCCCATAGGTGGTGAGCCCATGGGGAGGAGGATCCACGTTACCTCTTCGGGCTGTGCCCGCCGAGCCCCATGGGTGCAGGCCCGGCCACCAGGCACTCGCCAACGAGCCCCACCTCCAGGCCTGGCTCCAGAGGGGGCCCGTGACCAGCGTCCGGCAAGGGAAAACGTCGTCCAAAGGTTTTGCTCATCATTGGAGGTTTGTTGAACCGCTCTTTGTCTCATCCCTCACCTAGGACCAGTTTGCCTTGGGTGGTTCTACCAGGCATAAAGCCCCGGACAACATAGCTCCTAGGATCATTGGGACACGCAAACCCCTCCACCATGATAAGGTGACGGTTCAAGGAGGAGCTATAAATTCCAGCACCGTTATATTCTCCGCAAACTTGATGTTGTGGTTGGTGTTGTGGGTGGCTGTGTAGTCGTGAGTCAGCAGGGTGAAGAGCAGTGGACTAAGCATACAATTCTAGTAGCAGATATTTCAAGAGGGTAGAAAGAAGAATTCCAGAAAAGGACCGAAAGCTTCGGCTAGGTTTGAAAAAGTTGTGCCCAAAGAGAAAAATCTGTCCAGAAACTAAAAAGTAGAAACTTCCAGGAGAAGGAAAACATGAGGAGCGAAAGATATGCCACAGGAAACGGCTGAAGAAAAAAATTGTGACACAGCTTGCCAAAAGACTTTAGGATATTCCCAATACATAAATAAGAAAGTATATGGTGGTTTAGAAGAACAAAGAAAATAAAGAAGATCATTAGAAAGACCCATAGCAAATCATTTACATGGTGTGCTAAACAATGAACATACACATTTGAACTGATGATTTGAGTTTTTTAGATGTGAAAGTAATGTATTTTGAAAATCAGATCTAAGTCAAGGGGAATAGACATAGCAAGATCACATTACTTAATCAGCTGAATGGGCAAGGGCTTGGTGGGAGCTTTGCATAAAATGGAGTAGGCTGAAATTTGCTGTAGTATTTTTTGTTGTTAATACGCTGTGTGCGCAAGGGGCATTGTTTACCAAATGTTTCCTGAAAATTTCGTTGTGGACAGCTTTTTTTCCCAGTATCCCATGATGATTTGTGAAGCCAGTGTGAAATTTCAGAGCTGTAGCAGCCCGTGAGACAGCACCTCGAGTGTATAATATTAATACAGTACTGGGCTAAAACTTAACAGAAAACTTATAAATACATTTAAACACAAAACTTTAAACATATTGGTGTATTCATGTCTTAAAAATAATATCTTTTTGCATGTGACCTTTGTGCAACACATGAGCCTACACCTTTAACAGTGTTAGCCAGAGTCCTGTACAATTGATGTAAACAGGAAGGATTGAAGAATCCACAAGCATTTTGTGCATTTGGTAGCACTGGCAGTGAAAAAAATTGTACTTTTTAGTTTGATAGAGGCAACTACCTGCTTAAGAATTTGTGGGCTCCAAACCTTAGTGAATTCATGATTCCTGTCTGCCACTGTATGCAAGAAATGTACTGTTTTGTTATTGAATTGTATTAATTTTATCTGAGGAACGTGTGGTGTTGTATTGGTTAGCACTATTGCCTCACAGCTCCAGTTACATGGTTGGCCACAATAATCATCTCAGTATAGATGGTAGATGTCACACGTGTGTGCATAGGGGTCATTTTAAGGGCTCTGGAAATGGCAATTTTCCATCACTTCGGGGTTTGGCACTCTGTAATAATGCCTTTTCTTTACCCCTCTCTGCAGAATAGAAGATCAATGGCTTTCCTACCACTGACATCACTTCCAGTGCCCATCCGCCTGAAACCGCTTCTTCTAGCAGAAAAACATCATAACCAGAAGAATATCTTTGGCAGTCAGAACCAGACTCCTGTCTGAAAAGACATATCTTCCATGTTGTTATATTGTTTTTCCCTTTTGAGATTCCAGTTACTGTATATGGGTTTGTCTACAGGTACTCCAACCCCCCTTTCTGTGTGCTTTGTTTATTACATAGACTCATCCCTAGACCTCAGGGATACTTAAAAGACCATTGCACTATTATAATCCACTCAAAACTAGTTCAGTTCCTCCTTCCTCATTGACTTCGAAACATTTCACTGAGTTCGAAGAAGTTCCCAAGCACTGGTACGATTTCACCAAACTTGAGAAGTGAATTCAGTGAGGTTCATTTAATAATATTGACAAAACATGTTTCTTCTTAAAAAACAGATGGAGAAAGAATGTTAAAAGAAGGCAAGAGAAAAGCAATGAAGATGTAGAAATACTACAGAACAACACACTGGAGTTGGGGATAAAAAAAAGAGAATGATGGAATAGGAAATATGGACCTCAGTGACTGAACATTTCTGAAACCCTGAGCCATCAAAAATATCTTCAAGGGAAAATAATGACACCATGCTCCACCTAACCTGGGAATGACTTAGGATTACTGCTACAAAGACGGGGGTTTGCCTTGGGGGGTATCTATATGTTTATATACATTGATCTTTTCTTCTTTTTTTGAAAGCCAAAATGTGTCCTGACACCTGCCATGCACCTGATAAATTAGATTTATAATTTTCTGATTTTGTGAAGGATGACATAGTGGCCTGCTGTCATAGACTCGGGCCCTGCTTTTGCCCTGGTTACTATCTGTATATCAAATGTGTGATCATGAGTACTGGTACTTCAGTTTCCTCTTACATTCTAAAACGCACATTTCAGGTTAACTGGCCCTATGTAATTTATTGTGGTAACTCATACCCAATGCCAGCTCCCTGTTGCTTTGTGTTAGAGAAAATGTAGTCAGATCATTCTTAAGAATTGAACAGAAAAAGGGGACAATATCCATTTACTTACATCCCTTTTGGTCCTAGGTCTTGAATAAAAGACATTTGGCTCACTTCCAGGAACTCAAGCTGAAATGCACATGTAAAAGATAAAAGTCACTTTAAATATAAGGTTACCTTCAGTTTTACAGTAAGTTTCAAAACATGTCTAGTATGTTAGTTAGTGAGTAAAGGAATATAATAGACTAATTATAAAAACTGAAATCATTAATCTCCAATTCTGACTTCTAATTCTAATTTTTAGGAATGAGGAAGTCACATTGTATAACAGCCTATGGACATGTGTTATCATTGTCTTTGTTGTTTAGGTATTTAACTCTTGATAATTTTATCTTAGCATGGCACCCTCACATATAGAGGGACCTGGAGCCTCATGTATAAACGGTGCGTACGCACAGAAATGTTGCGTACGAACGTTTCCACATTCAAATCACGATGTATAAAACCTAAACTTGGCGTAAAGCCATGCACATTTCCACAGTACCTCATACCCTGTCATACACAAGTTCTCCGCTCAGTTTTGCAGACTGGCGGCAACCAGCATCAAAGCAATGCTACTGTTCCTGTGTGGTTTATCTTTCTTTTTCAGATCCACATCCCTGACGCAACTTTATAAATACACTGAAATTAACAACATATTGTTTATTAGTTTAATGCATCTGATTGTAATTATCCTGTAACAATATAATGGTCCACAGAATGGTCAAACTATTCTAAATACCATAGCTGCTTTAGCGTTGTTACTCTCACTGCACCTTCTTCTTCTTCTTTTAGCTGCTCCCGTTAGGGGTTGCCACAGTGGATCATCTTTTTCCATATTACTCTCACTGCATCACTCGGAGCAGCTGATTGGAAAGAGAATTATCGGTATACAGCATAAAGCACCAAATGCCTCAGCCATGCTTCCTATTTGAACTGCTTCTCACACGGCAAACGCTTCAAAACCTTTACTGTGCGGACCTCGCGGTTCAGAAACAGTTTCATTCCAAGAGCTCTAAACGCAGTCAATCAGTCCATCAACTGCTACTTGTAGAACTGTTTGTACTTATAAGTACTGTAATGACCCGGCAGTCAGCGCTGGCGGCATGGTGCATTGTGGGTAATTCTGTAACGTTCACTGTTTGCGCTGGGCAAGCAAGGCAGTCGATTTCCTTTTGTATTGGGAATCTATATGTGTATTGTGTTGCAGTTGCTTGGGGGGTTTGGGACATTTGTAGCCCAAGTATAAGAAGTGTAACAGCTACCATCAATGAGAAAGATGTCTTCAGAAATGACCTTGGCAATGGCCTTGCAATATGTTGAGCTTTGTTTCTGACTATCTGCTTTAATAAAGAGATACAAAAGGACAGAGCTGTGTGTTGCTAGATTTCATCTATGCAATTATTACGGAGACACTCGGAGTCGTGCGGTGTATGGGACACGAGTGTTCGCCTACTTAATGAGCTGGGTACAGCTGTGTGCATGACGCTGGCATTCCGCTAGCCGATAGCTTGGGGGAAGTGCACGGCAGAGTTCGGCTCCGAAAACTTCAATACTCAACCACGGGTTGCTACAGTACTATCACCTCACTGTAAACTTGCAATACAATTATAATATTGCACAACCTGAGCCACCTTATAAAGCACGTATTTACGTATGATGACGATATCATTTTTAAGATGAAATGTAGCAAAACATGTTTATTATATTATACAGATAAAACTTTAACTTTATTTAAATAATTTATATTGTTAATAATTAAAGGGTACGCTAGCAAGGATCTGGCGCTCTGTTCACGGATTGTTCCTGCCTCGCACTGTATGCTTCACTGGGACTGGCATGAAGGACAGAATAATTTAATATGTACTACGAAGATATTTCAATGTTCCTTAAAAATTTTGAAGAATCGGTGTTATAAGCTTGCAGATGGCTTAACGTCTATTACATAGCTGATTGTGTGGTGATTGGATATTTGGAGAAAGAAAAGTAAGAACAGGAATTGGAGGTTAGTACGTTTGAAAGAGACAGTATTGCTGCAATTAATAATTTTATCGAAGGTCGCACACAATCACTGTGCCACTGTGTTCCCATGCTTAATAACATGCTTTAACTCCTGTCATCATGAAAATGATATCGCATATACATCTCAGTATTTTAGTTATTCAGAGAGCTGTAATATCATGAATGCAATGGATTCTGTGTCCTGTCGGAGGTAGAGAAAGCCGGTTTAAGAAGCAAGTAGTGATTCACACACAGAGCACATATGAGATCAAATACAAAACAAAGCATTTAACGTCCTACTTTAGTTACGATGGAATTTGAGAAACTACTAAATTAAATAATTTTAAGATTAAGTTTATGATGTTCTACTTTAATGACAAAATAAACTACATGATTAAAGTGGAAATTTAGAGATTAAAGTTGACATTTCGTGCTTTTTCCCCACTGTGTGCCTTTCTTTTTTTTTACCCTAATAAGTTTTCATATGACATTCAGACAGTGGGCTACAACTTGTCTTTTCACGGCGACTTTGATATGCGACTTCTTTTTTATTTTGGGCACTTTATGAACTTGAGCTTTCCAGTTTCTGCAACACGCTATGTCACTCAATCAGCTTCCTTTTCTTGTTTATACCACTGTTTAAACCAACAAATAGTACGTTTTTCCTTGCCTCCACTTGGTATTCAGTGAAGTTGTTAAGTTTTTCCTTGTGTTTTTGCCATTATCTTTTCACAGAACACTGAGCTTAAGGGCTATTTAAATTGATTTGCATATTCAAAGAGGCGTAATTCTGGGGGGAGTTGGGGCGGGACAGCAGGCGCGTGCATGTGCATTACTTTTCACACTGATCGGGATTTATGTAGCAGAAGAACATGGAAGTTTGTGTATGCACAGATTCCTGCATCTGGATTTTTCTGTGCGTACACACATTCCCGCTTTTGTGCTTATACCATGTTATAGTGTGAGTTCTACGCACGCCATTATACATGAGGCCCCTGGTTTTGAACCCCACACCTTGTATGGTGTTTGCACTTTCTCCTTATTTCTGAAACATCCTCTTCCCACATCTCAAAGATGTAAATGTTAAGTGAAATAGCAATTAAAATTTGGCCTAGTGTCCAAGAGTGGATGTGCTTGAGTGGTCCAGGTGATGGACTTGTGTACTATCCAAGGCTTTTATCTGTCTTATACCTGAAGTAGGTTCAATGGGTTTGAAAATGTTTTTGTAGAAAGTAAAAGCAAATGGATGAAATGGTCTGACCCATGGCGAAGGCAATAAAGTCAGGTAAGTAGGATGCATCATAACTAGTGATGAGCAAAAAAGTCGAATTTCATTTTGTATGCAATTTCACAATTTGAAACATGAAACTCAGTAAAAAAAAACAATTTTTGAAGGTTTTTTAGTGAAGAAAATTAGGAATATTGCTCACTAAATCATTGTTCAGACTTCTATGTTTATATGCATCATATCTATAGCTGTATAATTTATGTAAAATCAGATCACTATGGAGCAAAACATTCCATTTTTGTTTCCAGTATCTTGATCAGGCAGATGAGGCTGGGATTATATGCTTCGAATGACTGCAGTTTCCAAGACTGGCAAAGCAGACATTGTACTACCAGAACAGGGACAACATACTGTATGTTTTACCTCTCAATAAGATGTATGCTTAAAACAGGAAGTACACTTGTCTTCGGGTTTGTTTTCAGTAGAGAATCTTATTTAAAACACTAAATCACAGACAAACACATGTGGAATTATCACAACAAAATGCTTCCAGACAGGACTTTTCCAGTGTCAATGGCATGACATTTGCAGTCATGCAGTAAAATTCTTTCTGATGCAACACTAATTTTCCCTTCAAATTTAATTCACAAATTGATCTCTCGTTGCTAATCGTAGTAGCAGTGGTTTAAGGGCAACGAACCAGCTGCTAGCCTTGCCAATTTATGAAACTAAACAGACTTCAATCTTGGGAAGGGACAAGTCCCTGAGCCCTTACAGCTCAAAGTCACAGAGCAATGGATGGATAGTGTCATCAAGGCAAGAATAATGTTTGTGAAGAACAGTGCATTAATGACTGAGTTCCTATATAATTACTGAAATGCTGACAATGGAGTGCTAGGTAAATTTGAGCTACTTAAGAGAAAACACAGGGCCCACAGGAAACACCAGCCCAGTATCATTTGATTTAAAGAAACATTTAAGAAAGCTTTAGTAATGATTAGCAGTATACAGACAATAGCTTATATTGTGAATTTATTACTCTTTCCTAAAATAGGTTTTTCTTCCCACATATCAAAGACATGGAAGTGGGAGGATTGCAGGCAGTGAAACCTGTTAGTGATGGCTGGCTTCTGGCCAAGTATTGAGGAGTGCTTATGGAAACAAGTGCATATATTGGATCTAAGGAACAGAAAATTGAAGAAGCTCACGATGGAGGGGGTGAAACCTGATGCAGCTACCAAACTCTGAAGTGAACAAAAATGATGAAGACTTCTGCATGCTAGGTGAGTGCTGATAGTGTTTGGTTCTTTGCATATATGAGGTGTTACTCTCTTTGCTCTTTTCCAGGCTGGTAAGGACCATCGTGGGATACTGGAGATATGTCAACAATGTGCCGAAGAGCCCCTAATAACTGGAGTATAGCATCTTGATCTTTATGAGATTCCCTAGAGGACATTATCTGTGGACACCATTAGTGTGAAAGATGCTAAGTGACAACAAGATTGGGTTGTAGTCAGGGTGGGAGCTGATTGGTGATTTTCACATTGTACTTTTGGAACATACTATTGTACTTGCTATTTTAGTTTCACCTGACTTGGTTGTATTTTGTTATTATTTTTATATAAATATAAATGTCATTTGTATTTATTTAAAAGCCATGTTTATTGTTTATACTTGAAATTTTTAGTACTCTATTACTCTATAATAACTCTGCAGGTCCAATTATAATACATTTTAAAGAGGAACTTTCTTAACAGAGTTATGAATCCCATTTTTATGTACACACTTATCAAAAAATCTTTGTATTTCTCCCTCTCTCACTTTCTTCATACACAAAAAAGAAAAAAGCTTTTTTCATGAAACTGAGGCTGTAGTGATTTACTGGCTTGCTCTTCTGTACTCTTTTTTTTTTTAAAGTATCCTGTTACTCAGTAGTTTGACTTTTGTCTCAACATTCAGATCAATGTCACATTTCAGTGTAACGTAAGAAAATGGATGGATCGATTTTAAGTTTTCATTTGTTGTAAAAAATGAGCAGGCTGCAATAATGTAACTTGTTCAATTGTGCATGTGTTGTAATCTTCCTGTACAAGAAAGGTATAGATGTAAGACACAGTTTAGGCACTTCATCTGGTGAACTGCTGCTCTCTGAATGCTTTTGTTATTTGCACCATTCTAAGTAAACTCTAGAAACTGTTGTGTGTAAAAATCCCACAAGATCAGCAATTAAAGAAATACTCAAACCAACCTGTCTGGCACCAACAATCATGCCACAGTCAAAACCACTGATATCACTTTTTTTTTCTTCCATTCTGGTGTTTGATGTGAATATTAACTGATGCTCCTGACCTGTATCTGCATGGTTTTCACGCATTACACCACTTTCTGGCTGATTAGATAATTGCATGGATAAGCAGGTGTGGAAGTGTTCCTAATAATTTGTGTAGTGGGTGTATCATATTGTATAATATTATTGACTCTTGTAAAATCTGAAATCATAATTTGTTGCTTTTACAATCCAAATAAATGCAAATTTATCTGGAGATTTAATTGGTCCTGCATGTGTGAATGTGCATGTGTAATGCAAGAGACTGTCATGATCTCCAGCACTGGTTCCTTCTTTGTACTTGAAGCAGCAACAAAATTCTCAACAAAATATTTTCAATAAGTGCCTTCATTGCTATTTTTATACAAACCAATGAAAGGATTCACTTTAGTTCATAATTACATTACCCTATTTCTTTTTATGTTGGAATTTCACCCACCTTTCATGCACGCCAAGTAAAGAAGTGGCTTTGTTTTCAATTTAGCTCACACCATCTATACAAGTTTCACTTGACAAATGACAGTTTACAATAGCTAGCTTATTTAACTCTTCTCACATTTTAAAGGAATGTTTAGAATGAGGGAAACAACCTGTTACTAAGGATTGAAATGTCAAAATGACAAAAAAAAAACTATTAAAGAGCATAGCTGAGCATTGGTTATGTTTATTAACACATATCCTGGAATGGACTTAAATATGTTTCTTTACAAATGAAAATGAATAGACTCAAGTGCAAATAATTTTCAGTATTAAAGTGAAGGTGACAAGACATGTCTGTATTCTTATCATCAAGGATTATGTTAATAGCAGTTGTTGAGTAAGAAATTGGAGAATAAACACTTAATGGTTATGCTTAGGACATAAAATCATTGCTGAGATTTCTATAGTAAGATTAAGCAAATTCAGATTTGGCACATTGTAAGTAGTAAAAACAAAACCATGACATGTTCAGGTAAACTAGGAGTCCAGCTGGTTAATAAATTGGTTAGAACAAAAACCAGAAGGCACATTTCTACTCCAGTAAACGTGATATTGCATGGCACATGCTCACAATATAATGTGGCAAGAGATTATTGGTATCTATCAGACTTGTTTTTATTATTTGTCATCAGGACAAAAAAATTAAACAGATTATGACAGTTGAATCTTTTTTTCTTTGAATAAAGAAAATGACTAATTAGGAATAAGGCACAAATTGACAAATGGTGGCAGCCTCATACAAGGACAGCAAAATATGACTAGTATCAGATCTGAGCCTAGGGAAGCTACCAAAAGAAGCAAGTCTCATTTACATTTTGACCAAAGTCCATAGAGAATATTTAAAAGTAAAAAAAAAATGATAAAGTTTTCATACGGCAGCAGGATGATTACGGTAAATTGTTCTTTTCAGCAGATTCTTCAGGTAGTCTTCTAACTGCATCTAAAAACAACAAAAAAATTAGTCAAGCAACATCTAAAATATACAGTAATTCCGTTGATGTAATCAGCCCATAAAGATGTGCTCTCCTGTTGAAACTACATAGCCTTAATTTACAAAACCGGTATATGAACATTTCTCTTCTGCATAACAATTCATGTCCTTTTGCACTGAAGGAGCTTAGTGCTTACAGCGATAGCCTTCAGGAGGTAAAGATAGTCCAAAAATCAACTTAATCTAAAGGCTAGTGCTATATTGATACAAAGTAATATAATGCTCTAAATGTCTCCTTAGGTTGTCTCAAATTTTAAAATAAATATATGAAAAGCAAACAATATAAAAAAATATTTGAATCAAGAACCAAAGACTTTCTAACAAGCAGGCCCTTAGGTTATTTAAATTTAGTCTTGAATTATGCTTAGTATCGTAGCCCTAAAGGCCCAAAACACAACCAAAAACTGAAAATGTAAACAAAAAAAGATTCACAATAAATAAACAGTAATTTATTAATTTTATTAGGGCCACCAGCAACACACCCAGCATGGCACGGCTCACAAACACCCACCCACAGCTCCACCACAGATCTCACAGAAAGCACAACAGTTGAAAGCACAGTGAAGAATGAGGAGCTTATGTTGAGTCTAAAACTCATCAACATATGGCCAGTCCTTAGGCCATGTAATATCACTGTCAAAGCCTCTCTTGAGGTCCATGAGACTACAAGCATGCTGGATTCCTTGTGTACTCGCAGCCAACACAGACCAGCGAGAGATGGTTCTCTAAAACCAGAAGCTATACCTAGAACAACTGGAGGCACATGTAGATAACATCACCGATAGTTTCACTAATCAGGATGTGACTGTACATGACCTCATCAATGCCACGGCCACCTGAGTATCCAGCAAGGCAGCTGTGTGGGTGTAGTTTCTTGAACAGTTCTTAGCACAGTGCATACTGTGCCTAGAGGCTAGGATGGACAAAAACATACAGTGGGAGATACCAGAGAGCTGGCCTGCTGTTTCAGAGCCACTGGGGTAGCTGGCCTTCATAACGAGGGTTTGGAATAACTAGGAAGTGTTGTCCTTTGTCCATTGCTCTGTCACAGATGGAGTTTCCTAAGCCCAGCCCTCAGTGTGCGTCCGTAATGTTGATTTTGTAGATGAAGTCAACTTGTTTCTGGAGCCTCATCCATTGAGTGGTACGGGGCAGCTGGAATTCCTAAATGTGGTACTCAGAGGTCCAACTTGTTCTCGCTAGTTGCCAAATGGCACAAATGTAGCTCCTGGAATTAATTTCACACTTAGTATCAGTAGCGCTTTCATGTATCTGTCATGACTGGAATATGAGTTGCCTGGAGTAAAGCCCCTACCTCTGGAAAGAAGGCTCATAGATATCTTTGTTGGCCTAACTTGAATTATTATTTCACTCAAATGGTTGATTAGTTCAACCCTGTAAAGAAGGGTATTCTCAAACAGCAGGAACTTGTTCAAACCTTAGCTAGCAGATGGCCCTCTGTGTGGATGGACAAACTGGATTGAGCTGATGTGTTATGTTATCACAGCCACACTGCTGACCAAGTCCAAGTAAGCCACACAGCATAAACAGCATCACAACAGAGAGGGACAATATTGAAGAGATGGTCGTTATAACTCTAGGAAGACTTTTCCAGTTTAAAGTCATATCCCTTATACTTGAGCATCATTCCAAACAGATAGAGGAACATGTATTCCGTGGACTCCTCAGAAAGATGTGTCTTGTCTCTATCAGTTACATCATTGTGTTCTCTCTGTCTGTCCAACAAAATTTAAAGGACTTAACATTGGGAAATATAGATTTCTTCATGACCAACTGACCCTATTTTGCTATGTAGTGTCAGAGGATGGGGTCACAGTTAATCCGAGGAAGATGAAGGCTATCGTGGACAACCTAATATCCCAGGAGGCTAAAAGACTCAAATGTTTCCCACAGATTGGTCTGTGGTTCCACAAGTTCATCCCAAGGTTCGGAGACATTAAAACTCCATTATTATAGTTGCTAAAGAAGGGGTCACCATGGAATTAGTCTCAGACATGCCAAGACTCCTTTGACTCTTGACATAGCATTATTTTTCAGGATCACACAGATCCAAGTGACCTCAAACAGATCAGTGGAGGAAAGAGTTGTAGAATATGCATCAAAATCTCTAAAGGGCACCAAGTACAACTATTCCATCACCGAGAATGAGTATCTTGCTGTCATGTGGGCCATCAGGAAGTGGCACCATTTCCCTGAGGTGTTAATGTTTGAAATCTACTTACCACAGGGCTTTCAACTTCCAAAAGACTAAGTTTAGGCTAACCATTTTTTTTCAATGTGTATTAAAAGTGCTGTAAAAACATTGTCCCAGATATGCTGTCCTGTGTACATGGGCCAGCACTCATGGTATATGCATTAATGGCCTTGAACCCTTGGCCTGATCATCCCCTGAATATGCTGGGCATAGATCACCCTCAAGCAGTATATTAGGGATCGAGATCGGGCTTGGAGAGTGATCTGACTGCATAAATTATAAGGAACTACAGGGGCGCTATACTGCTAAGTACCAATGAAAGTTGAGGATTTTTATGATCAGCTGGTGGTTTATGAAACTCAAGGGCCCTATTTCCTACAGTACTACCACAACTGCTTGATCACCGTGGACGTTTAAAAACCTTTAATTAAAGATCTTAGAAGTGACATGGTGGACAACAGTTTAAAAGGACATCTTGGTCCCATGTTCAAATTTGTACTGTATGTCAGATGTATATGTCCTCACCTAGCCCATCACCAAAACAACACAAGGAGCCTCATGTATAAACAGTGCGTACGCACAAAAATGTTGCGTAAGCTCGTTCAAATCGCAATGTTTAAAACCTAAACTTAGTGTAAAGCCACACACATTTCCACAGTAGTTAAATGCTTGGCGTACGCAAGTTCTCCGCTCGGTTTTGCAAATTGGCGGCACCCAGTGTCAAAGCAGTGCTACTGTTCCAGTGTGGTTTTCCTTTCTTTTTTAGATCCACATTTCTGACACGGCTTTATAAATACACTGAACTTAACTGCATATTGTTATTAATTTAATGCATCTGATTGTAATTAACCTGTAACAATATAATGATCCACAGAATGGTCAAACTATTCTAAATACCGTAGCTGCTTTAGTGTTGTTACTCTCACTGCACATTCTTCTTCTTCTGTCAGCTGATCCTGTTAGGAGTTGCCACAGCGGATCATCTTTTTCCATATTACTCTCACTGCACCACACGGAGTATTTATATCACTGTATCTGAGTGGGAAATCACAGCTCTACAGCAGCTGATTGGAAAGAGAATTATCGGTATACAGCATCAAGCATGCTGCTTCAGCCATGCTGTCTATTGAACTGCTCTCATACGGCAAATGCTTCAGAGCTTTTCCTCGCGGTTCAGAAACAGTTTTATCCCAAGAACTATAAATGCACTCAATCAGTCCATCAAGTACTCCTTGTAGAACGTTTTGTACTTATAAGTACAATTACCTCACTGTAAACTTGCGATACAGTTATAATATTGCACAACCTGAGCCACTTTATAAATTACATATTTACATATGATGACAATATCATTTTTAAGAGGAAAATGCAGCAAAATATGTTTATTATATTATACAGATAAAACTTTAACTTCATTTAAATAATATATATTGTTAATAATTAAACATGTGAGGACACAATGCCGTAGTACTAGCAAGGAGCTAGCGCTCCGTTCACAAATTGTTCCTGCCTCACGCTGTATTCTTGCTGGGGCTGGCGCAACATGTGAAGGATAGATGGATAGAATAATTAAACATGTACTACAAAGATATTTCAATGTTCCTTAAAAGTTTTGAAGAATTAGCATTCTAAGCATACAGATGGCTTAACGTCTATTACAGAGCTGAGTGTGTGGTGATTGGGTATTTGGAGAAAGAAAAGTAAGGACAGGAATTGGGGGTTAGTATGCTTGAAAGAGACAGTACTGCTGCAATAAATTATTTCATCGAAAGTCGCAAGCATGCACAGTAAGCATGTTGCGTGAGGCATGAACAATCACTTCACCACTGTCTTCCCATTTTTAACAACATGATTTAACTCCTATCATCATGAAAATGATATGAAGTATAAATCTCAGTATTTTAATTATTCAGAGAGCTGTAATATCACGAATTTAATGGATTCTGTGTCCTGTCAAAGAACAGAAAGCCTGTTTAAGAAGCATGTAGTGATTCACACACACAGAGCACATAGAAGATCTAAATACAAAACAAAGCATTTAACATGCTACTTTAGTTACGATGGGATTTGTACCCTAATAAGCTTTCATATGACACTCAAACGGTGGGCTACGACTCACCTTTACACGGTGACTTTGATATCTGACAACTTTTTTATTTCGGGCACTGTACGGCTTTGTGAACTTGAGCTTTTGAGTTTCTCCGACACTCTATGTCACTCAATCAACCTCCTTTTGTTGTTTATACCGCTGTTTAAACCAACAAATAGTAAGTTTTTCCTTGCCTCCATTTGGTATTCGCTGAAATTCTTTTATTTCTCCATGTGCTTTTGCCATTGGCTTTTCACAGAATGCTGAGCTTAAGGGCTATTTATATTGATTTGCATATTCAAAGAGGCATAATTCTGGGAGGAGTTTGGGGAGTGGCAGCAGGCACGTGCATGTGTGTTACTTTTTACGCTAACTGGGATTTATGGAGCGGAAGAACATGAAAGTTGGCAAATGCACAGATTTATGCATGTGGATTTTTTTGTGCATATGCACTTTTCTGCTTTTGTCCTTACGTCATGTTTTAGTGTGAATTCTACGCATGGCATTATGCATGAGGCCCCAGGGCAACGCCTAGGCATGGACCTAGTGGCATAATTTCGAACTGGAAAGGACAGAAAAATCTTCCTGATGGTGATTGTGGAGACTATTTTACCTGATGAGTAGAGCTATTACCATTGGCTAATTCCACAGATAAGAAGGTGTTCTCCACTATTAAGGGCATAGCTACTGATGGGAGCCTGCAGTTTATTAACTCAGTTATTGGGGACTTCTAGAAGTAGTTGGGGGTGGACCACCATAAGACCACAGCATACTACACACAGTCTAATCACACTGAATGGACGAACTGGACCTTTTAAGCAATGCTTGCATCCTTCTTCAGAGATATCAGAGAGTGGACAAAGTGGCTATTTGGACTCTGATTTGCATTGAATACAACTGAGCACAAGATTACAGTTAACACCCCTGTACTGTTAGCTGTACTCAAACAGATTTCTCTTCTGCTAGAATAGATATTTGGTCATTACCCACCCAAACCAAACACATCATTACATCAGCAACTTCAGACCTTCTGGTCCATATCACAAACAGTGGAAGAGTGGATGATGGCAACCCAGACCAGACAATTTCTTTGTACAGCCAGAGACACTAGCCTGATCAATTCTCGGATGGTGAGAAAGACTGGATCAGGACACATCCTCTCAGCAAATCCTCTGAAAAATAAATGGCTTAACTGACTCCTGGTTCGGCCCAGCCACTATTTAAAAAAAAAATAGGTCCACTGACCTATACAGTAGCATGTGAGTGGCCAGGGAGTAAGGAATGCAGCAGAGCTACCTGAAAAGGACTCCAAATCTCAGCAGCCATTGGGATCCCTTCACCACTGGGCTCTTTTGAGGTTTTGTGCAGGGGGTGCTAAGAATCTGCCTATTAAGGCAAATGATCTAAAAGGACTCCAAATGTTTTTTTTCTGTGTTCACTTTTTCTGTTGCTTTTGGATTACAGTACTGTTCACCCTCAAGGATTACAGATATTACTGGATTTGTGTGCACTTTTTCCGAAGTGTTGTTCATGGGTATTTGGTGTTCTTGGGGATTGCTGCTGAAGCACGCTCCTTTCATCACAAGATTTCATTGGACAAAGACACCATATGGTAGGACAAAATACATGTGTTTCTAAAATACTGTTTGATCGCTTGGACATTTATTCATCATCTCCACTTCATCTGGTAATCCAGATTGAGTATGTCCATCTGTTAGCATTTAGTTAATTGTGTGGTTGCCATTGAATGGTTATCAGGAGAGAGTTTTTGGATAGGTGTGTTTGTGTTTATGTGTGTAAGTTATTTGTCAATTGTGTTGCAATGCTGCCATTAAATTTATTCAGGTAGGTTACTGCGTACTTCCATTATCTGTATTTTTGTTTTGTTGATTATTACTTAACACATTCATCTGGGATTTTACATAAACTCAGTGTGAATTTTTTCTGTGTTTGGGTATGTGTGTGTGTTCCAGGCCAGGCTGGGTGTACTCCTTAATAAAATAAATACATTTCTTTTTATTTACTGTGAATTTGAGTCACCCATGACTGCTACAAATACTGTACATCAAACAATTTTCCCCATCAGCATTTCATGCTTTAAAAATACATAAATACAGGGATGTCCTCTGACTTGCAGGATTATGGTAACACATTAGTGCATGCACACAGGAGCAACAAACTAAAATGACTTCACTGACAGAATGTACATATTTGTTTCTGCTGTCACACAGGTAAGTCTATGGATCACCCTCAGGGCTCGTCTAAGGTATGTGATACAACCCTGGGTTGAAATGGGGCGTCATCATTAATCAAGTCCTGTCCTGTTCCAGCTACAGCAACAAGAAGAAACCCAGTGAGGGCACCTGAATCCGTCACTTCGGGTCTCCTGCCTATAAGTCTGTGAGCTGAGCAAAACACAAGACAGAGGTCCTGCTTAACTGACCTACTTGAAAGGGACAGAAAGCCTGAAGTCCAATACTGTACGATACGATATCGTATGTTTCAAAATTCATTTATTCTATAATGAGTGAATAGGTGTGATATAATTGCATTACCACATCGCTGTGTAGCATTTAATTACATTTCTTTCGTTTCAATAAAGCACAAAGATAATTTATGATAAACCATTTTTAGGGAATTACTTTTCTGCTGGCCAGCTGCTCTTCCTTCACCATGGCATCTGGTCTTCTCGGTAATGTAGGTATATGCCCACCTTGATAGCTCCTTTTTTGACCTATAAAAGATCGCCTCCTTACTGTATGGCTGGAAGAGAAATAAAAGAGCAGTATCATGGTAAGTGCTATCATGACAAAGAACAGATACTCTGAATCAAATATGTAGTTTATACTATATACTGTAAATAATCAGTACTTCAATGCTGATCTTTAAAGGGCTTCACATTTTATATATATATATATGTACTCTGTTCTATATTTATATATTTACACAAAGATTTAGTTTGTAATTGGACACATATATACAAATATTTAGTCTATACAAGGAAAGGCACACTTCACATAGAAGACACTGTGAAAATAATGTTTGAGCTGTAAGACAAGTCCCATGTAAAAATACAAACAAATAGCTCTAAAGCTCAGACACAAGATTCTTTAATTTACCCAAGAACTATTTATAGAAAAGCAGGTAAGAGAAGAAGTGTTAAAGACAACTATATTAAAAAGCAGAAAAGAGAAGAAGTGTTAAAGACAACTATATTAAAAAGCAGAAAAGAAAAGAGAAGAAGTGTTAAAGACAACTACACTGTATATTTGACTAATGTTTTGTTAACAGCCTTTCCATAAAGTGACAAAAGTTACAGAAAACACACTCTGTTGATGACTCTGGGTCTATTCGTGTGGTTTAACATTGGATTGCTTTCTTTTTGTAGTCCATCCGCCTTTTGCACCATTTCTCTGAATCAAGTCACCTGGATAGGGTCAAAGGGCCAGTAGACAATATATTTTCCAATGTTCCCATTTACATAGTTAGTTCACTAATTCTTGTTCAGATGATGATGATGATCATGATAAATTCCTTGTCTATGCAGTGGCTCATGTGTGTAAAGTTAAAACAGTGCTACATTCAATCATTTATTTACCTAACACATAATAATAATGTAGCAAACCCTGTGATCTGGGGATAGACAGTGATCACTGTTCCTCCTGTGTGTTGTAAAAGGCAACTAAAAGAGGTTGGCATTAGGAAGGGCATCTGCCAATAAGAATATTTGCTCCAACACCTCTGTTGACAGAGACAGCTGGCAGATAAAACTGACATAATAATAATAATAATGAACTTTATAAACCACGTAAAACATTGTTCCTCAATTAAATTAATTATATTTCCATGATTTGTATGATTTTTTAATGATGCCGAAGAATAAGGATGAAGCTGTACTCAGATAAAACTACCAAAACGTCTATGTATACATTATGGATCCATCTTTTGCCTGCTATTGATTTCTGTTTTTCTCTGCCATTAACTTTTACTGATAAATCTCATTTAACTAAAACACATAACTTTTAGTCAAGTCCTTTAAATTCTGGGCTAACGCAATTAAAATAAAAAAAAAAACAAGTTTGCATTTCATCATTGCTCCTCTGTTTTCATAGTCATTGAAAAGAACAGAATGTTTTGTATAGTTTTGAAAAAAATGTATTTCATAATGAATGAAGTTCACAAAATTACATGATGCAGAATAAAATGCAATTTATGTACATACTGTAAATGTCACATACATGTGTTTGGGCAACATCTTGAGGGCTTATCTAATGGTAAGTTAAGGGATGCCACTGTTCCCTAATGCTTCTAATTCTCTCTCCCCTACAGTTCAGACAACTGGAACCATCAGTGGTGTTACATGGTTCTCTTGCTCTGCTTCTTCCAGTCTGGCTTCTTCTTAAGAGGTTCCACCAAAATTTTGAATCAGTCTATATATTGACTCCAGTCTGAAAAGACATATTGATATTTTGCAACATATGGGGTATGTCTAAACAGTAGAATTTAACAGAAGATGATATCACATAATATGCTTTGCATTTGTTTAGAGTCCTGGAGACCTCAGCCATTAAGCTGCCTCCCCTGTTTGGCCATTCCAAAGCTGAAACAGCGCTGGCCCAGCCAATCTGATGAAAGGACCCCTCTACCCCATGATTCCTGCAATCCTCCATCAGGGATGACTTTACCTTAGGCAACCAAAATAACATGAATACAAAATATGCATAGCATGCAACATATAATGGAGATATAATTATATAAAATATGTATTTGCAAGTATTATATAGTGTATATAGATACAGTTTATTATATTACAATAAAAGCAGGTCTTGGGTGATGGCGGTGTGGACTTATGGCAGTTCTGCAAATATGAGCAAACACATCAAACCCCAAGTTTTACTTTTTGCTGAATTTACATACATTTACATCTAGTGACTTCTGTTTTTTAACTTTCAAAAAAAAGAAAACTAGTTTTCACACAGATGAATATGTAGCAACCCTCATTAACCATGAGGAAGAGTATTGACCAGTATGGACTTTGCCACCATTTTTAATTATTTAGTGCTTTTGTGTGCACATGTTGCTTCATGAAACTTGAATTCATATTGACACAGTAAGCTCAGTCACAGATAAGAAGCTCAATTGGAAGCTGGCTGTTTAGCTGGAGTGGTAGAATCTACTCCAGCGTCCTAGGTATGCATCTGAGCCATCTCACGGAGCTTTTGCTGCTCAGAAGGGTAGGTGATGATCACAGGAAGAGCTGCACAATAAGCTCTTTCACAGGTAAGCAGTCTGATAGGTACAGTAGATGTTCATTTAGCTGATGGGAGGCAAAACTTGCTCTTCTGGACTTGATCAAGCGTGAACCATCAGTTAGTCATGAGTTTTCTTGCCATTATTATGCCTTTCTCAACTCTACAAATGACTCTGTTATCATCAAAAAGTGAAGAATGTTTAAACATAAGGTTAATTTTTTGGTTAAATTATTTATGTTCTGCGATTTAAGGTAAAGCAATATTGCCTCTTTGTCATTTTATTAATAAGTCTGAAACATTTTTCCATAAAGAAAATAATAAAAAATTTTATATTTTTACCAAGATTTTAATTATTAGACATTTAAATTGCAAGTTCTGACTTACATATATAATCAGGTTATGAACTTTAGGAGGAATGAAACTCATTTCTAACCTGAAGGCTACCTGTTCATATGATTGGCTCTTTAGCAACTTTACAACTTGTCAATAGTCCTGTATCAAGAAGAAGTGAGAAAAGTGACTGCACAGGATGGTTGAGGTCTTTAAATGTAATGCTCGATTTTCTTATGCAGCTAGGTGTTAGTAATAACTCTGTGCTGCCTTCAATACCTTCTGCTGTGCTTTACGTTCCTGAGTCAAGCAGGTATGGCAACAGGATGTGAGGACAGACTGCACAGTGCACCAGTAGAAGTTTGTGAGATGATGAAATGCAATCTGCCCTCAGACAGCTAAGAAAGTAGAGGAGCTGATAAGCCTTTTTTTACAAGAGACAAATCAGTTTTTGTCAGTTTGTCAGTGATAGTCATTCCAAGAAATTTAAAGCTGCTCAGTCTTTCAACAGGATCCCCTCGAATGTAGATGAAAATGTGGTCTGCCTTCCACTTTCTGAAGTGTATGACCAAAAACTCAAATTTGAAATACAAAATGTAAAACAAAAGGACAGATCAGGAACTGCAAAATATTCATCAAAGTTTCCACAAGATTAATCAAAAATGCCACAATCCATAAAATGGAAAATCCAAAGAACTAAGCACTATTCAAAACCATGGAATCAAAAACAAAACGTTCAGAAGACCATAAATATTAAGCCAAATAACATGTTTATTGTGACAGGGTTTTGAGGATGACCCCCCGGCCTATTCTAATACATCAGATTGGTAGTATCCCATTGTATTTTAGCTAGGATTCCCCTGGCTCAGGATCAAATCTTTTTTTTTTTGTCATTTTTGTTTATACTTGAGCCATTTATTTATGTTAATGTGATTAATTGTTTACTTTATTCCCAATACTTTAGTATTAAGTTCCTTGTATTTGTGGGAGGTTCCCCAAGAGGCAGGGCAAACTGCCCATCATAAAGATGGGGGCAACCTACAGTTCCTTGCAGTTCTTTTCGAATGCATTTGGGAGTTTGTGAGTGATTATTGTGTATCTTTCTGTACTTTGTGATTCAGTGGATTTTTTTGGCCTTTTTGCTCTGTTCTTGGCTACTCTTTGGATTTTGTATTGGGACTTTGTTTGCATTGCCTTGTACTATCTTTGCCTTTTTACCTTTTGTGTTCCACAGAGCCTCTTGTTATTATAAAGGATTTTTGTAAAGTAGAAATCTTTTTATATATAAATATTCTATGTTTGCCTTTGTTACAAGCCAGGTTTGACGGTTTCTTTAGTGGGCATTTTAGGGATATTTTGGGATCTTTTGCTTGTGAACTGTCAAGATTCATAACACATCCACAGGTCTCTCAAATAGTCCTCAAGTGACTGTAGCCCTAATGGCTGCTGTTATATTTGAAGACAATAAGTTTCAAAAACTCTTGAAAAATTCAAAAAGGCTAAAGGATTAAAGACCAAAAAAATGACTAAAATGGCAAAGCCAAAAGAAGGAGAGGGGAACTGCTAAAACCCCTAGTATAAATAAGCAAAACCTTAATAATTTAATTTCATTTATTAAATAAAGAAAATAATTCAACCAAAAAACACAAAGGGCACAAGATGTCTCAATAAAAATAATGTGAAAATTATAAAACAAAGCTATATTTCAAAATTAAACACTAAAAAGTAATTATTGATTTCATAAAGCAAACAGTAAGCATAATTTCACAAAGAAGGCCACAAAACCAAGAGTTATTCAACAACAAAAGACCAAACAAAAAAAGCAGTCAAAAATGGACAAAATGTTTATATTGCTAAATGCATAAAGACACTATTTTGCATATAAGCAAACGGTACTTTCACCTACACAGGGTGTTGTGGAGGCTTTCATTTACTTCAGTGGTACAAAGTGCTCCTTCAACACATAAACGGTGGCTTGTCTTAATATTAAGACCTGTGCTTGGCCTAGGAATTTTAAGCTCCTGGACTTTAATGGTAGCCCAGTTTTACTGGTGTCATACATGTGCGCATGGGAGGCAGCTAAAGGGCCTGAATGAGATTAATTCCACACCAGACCAGGGGATGGCAAAGTGCATTACTCATTCTCTCTCTTCTCTGCAGACCAGTTACAGGAAATCTCTGCCAGGCACCAATGACGCCACTTCCATTTTCCTATCGCAATGATGTCATTTCTGGTTCCAGCCCCAAAGATGACATCACTTCTGGTCAAGGCCTCGATGACGTCACTTCCTGTTCCAGCCCCAGTTAGCTCGTCACTTCCACTCTCTATGATATCACTTTCAGTTCCGGCCCCTATGATGACATCATTTCCTTAACTCTCGTTTAAGGACGCCATCTTTGTGCCAGAGAATCAGTTCTGTCATGGACTCGAACCTGTACACACTGTACTTGCTTAAACTCAATTTGCAGCCAGGGAATATATGGGTGGACTGCCCCAAACCTTTGTGATGTCTCCAGTCATTTCTTGTGACACTGGGTATATGGAGGACCCATGATAGAAACCCTGCATATAGAAAAAATATCATTTTTGTGTTGGAAATCTGTAAGCACCAGCTCATTTTGGGTCAGCCCCAGCTGAATTAGCACAACCATTAAAGTAACTGGGCCAATAGTGCTAATTGTGGCATATGGCAATATGCAAAATAGCCTCTCTTACTGTATATTCTCATAATGCCAATGCCGATCAGCTCCTACACAAACAACCTTTTTACTTTGACTGTACTCAGAAGCCAATGACTTTATTTATGGGCAGTGGATTTATTTGTGAGCTCAGTAGTCCTGCTGGCATGATCTTTTTTGTTTTTTTTAGAGACAGGAGGATGGTTTGCTCTGACCACATAAATAACTAAGGAGATAATAAAATCACTGTTAGAAGCTGCCCACTTTCCCTTATCTTTCCACCTCCACAATCAAGTCTGTGAGTCCTATATAAGTACCAAATTAGAATTTCACAGTTCTAGTGCAATTTGATATATACTTGAAAAAGAGGGATGTTAAAGTCTTCTTTTGATACTGCCACTGAGTATTAGAAGTATATAGGCATGTCCTATAGATTACAAAACAACATATTTACGTCAGATTTGTGATGGTCTATGTAGATCATATATATGCAAGAGGTTTAAATGTGTAAACTTCAGACCAGTGGTGTAGGTGCAAAAGCAATCCAAGTGTTTTGGTGTAAAAGCAAGTCATTTACAGCAGTGAATTAACATCAAATTCCATGTGAACATTGGTAAAAGTGTTGTTGAAATGTTGGGGCTCCTGAAAGTGGCATATAGTGAGGAAGCTATGGAAAAGTCAAGTGTCTTTGAGTAACATGAGAGGTTCAAGAAAGGGCGAGAAGATAAGAATGACAACACTAGAAGTGGCTCATCTATCCTGACAATGCCCTAGGCTATGATGTGCTCAGTGTTCATGAATTCATGGCTAAGAAATCAATTACCAAATTGTAACATCCACCCTTTTCACCTAACTCAGCCCCTTGTGACTTCTGTCTTCCCAAAAATAAAAACTGCCATGAAAGGACAAAGATTTTCAGACATTTTGTACATCCAGAGTAACATGACAAAGGAATTGAAGGATATTTCAGAAACAGTATTCCAGGTATGTTTCCAGCAACGGTGATATCACCTAACTATGGAATGGAGTTTACATCAAATGTGACAATTGCCACTAGAGCACAGATACACATTTATTTCTATACAGGTTCACTCTGGAAATTAAACTGCCATACCTCATATTCATCCATTTCCCAACCCGCTGAATCCGAATACAGGGCCACGGGGGTCCGCTGGAGCCAATCCCAGCCAACACAGGGCACAAGGCAGGAACCAATCCTGGGCAGGGTGCCAACCCACCGCAGGACACACACAAACACACCAGGGCCAATTTAGAATCACCAATCCACCTAACCTGCATGTCTTTGGATTGTGGGAGGAAACCGGGCGCCGGAGGAAACCCGCAGACAGGGGAGAACATGCAAACTCCTCAGCGAGGACCAGGTCGGGTCTCCTAACTGCGAGGCAGCAGCGCTACCACTGCGCCACCGTGCCACCCATACCTCATATTTCATAGTTTTATTGCCTTGATGCAATCTCAGTATGATTTTGTTTTTCTCCGGCACAAATTGCTTTTAATATCAGTGTGTTTGAGTCTTAAAAGGGTGTTAGGTCCTATCCAAGGCATAAGCATTCTTTGGACTTTCTGAACTAATGTACACTTTTAAGAAAATCAAAGCACCACTGCAGATGAAAACATCCTAACTACTGTGTTGGCTAGAGGGTTTGGCTTTCTACTAAACTTCTCAGACTCCAAGTGTATGTAGAGTAGGCCCATATCACACAGGCAGCCTCTAACAGACATACTGTACTGTAGCAATGCTCAGACTACAGAAAGTTACAGAACTTAATTGGCTAACATTTTTTTACAACTGCTGAACAGATAATTCCCATCATTAACAAAAATACTAATCCATTTTGTATAATGGATACTATAATGTATAAAATATTGCACATAAAGGTTTTTCCCTACTTTTAAAGCAGTGATTTTCACTATGAAAACTGCCTAACTGGGTTGTTTTATTGAATTATTTGTGCAGTGATTCACTTAAGAAGTAAAGGTCACGCCCAAATGAAAAGTGAAAAGAAAGTCAGAGACACAGTCTTTTGGCTGTTTAGCTTTCATTGGGTGTCTAACTGAAAAGTAAAAAATAGGTTATATATTGCACACCACTGTATATAGAGCAGTTGAAGGAAGGAACAAAGCTGGAAATATAAAAGAAGAGAAAGACAAGAGAAGGTGCAAAAAGCATCCATTAAAGAAAATGAAAGAAAAGATTAAAAAATTTGTCATAAACGAGTAGTCTCTTTTTTTTTATTTAGTCCAACACCTCCAAATAAATTAACTATATACATGCCCATGCCCAGTCAAGAGTATCATTTGATTTTTGGTGATCAAACATTTATGTAATTGAAAAGATGCAAAAATAGAAATTAACATTTAGAACCACTTTTGAAAGAATAAGACTTTCAAAAAAGGGAAGAAATAGCCCTATGAGGAAGATGTTAAGAAATGGTTAAATAGCAAGAATACCACAGAATTTGACAAATCAGGAAATAACATCACACCAAAAATTTTCCACCGGTAACCTGCAATGCACATTCCTACCAAGTAATCTTAATATTGGAGTTGATGACCCATTAACCTGGGATGCAAAAAAGTTAAAAAAAGGTTCAGGTTGTAAGTAGAAGATCTCCAGAAATTGTCAGAAAACTATCAGTTAAAAACTTTCTATCGAGAGGTTAGAATACCGCAATGGTACTCAAGAAAATATCATCCACTATATATACTGTAAGTAGAGCTAAGAACATAAGAGTGTTGAAAAGGGAAAGATACAGGGTGAGAAATGAATATCAGCAGACAGAATCAAGGAAGATGCATTAGAAATGAAGGAGTAGAAGAAGCAATGTGATAGCGGTATTTAAAGTTAATAATGGGAATGTGGGCCAGTCACTAGTCTCATAGCAAAGTTTTTATGAGGCATTAGATAAGAGGTATGCACATTTAAACTGGGGATTGTTGGAAGAAAGAGTGATATTTTGAAAATGATATTTTATTATATAGTACTGGAGGAAAGAAGGTCATGATGGCAAATTTAATCAACAGGTGAAAGTTTATAGGCTGCAAAACAGCATATGATATAAAAATTGGTTTTGAGTATGGAAAGAAAATAAGAAAAAGCAAAAAGAGAATGGGTAGGAAAACAAGACCATAATGGAAATCTACCTGTATTAAGGACTGACCTTAGCAGTAGGTGAAAGAAGGAAAGTAGAAGAAGAAGGAATGAGAAACCTGCATTTTACAGACAGGAATATCTGGAGCTCAGAGGTGTCAAGGGTATATCCAAGGTTACTAATACTCAAAGTAGTCTAAAGTGAAAAAGAGATTGAACATCCAACAATCATAGGGTCATGGAGTACAACAGTGCCAGTTCAGAAATGTACCATTTGTCTTTCATTCCAAATCCATGTCTCAAGAGAGAAGGGGACCATAACTAGGAAGTTGAGACTTTATTTTGAGAAATATTAAGGAGATAAGTGAAAGGGAACTGGGGAGAAACAAATCTAAGTTTAGCAGGTGAGATATGATGGAGTATGAAGGGTGCATACCCAATGGAATAATTTTAAATCTGTCATGGGTTACAATGATGTGCTTAATGGAGAATTTTCCAAGAGAAAATGGGAAAGAAGAGATCTGCCTTCAGTCCAACATTTAATAAACAGAAATATGAAGTATGGTGTTAACAAAGTGAAAAACAATATTCATTTTAATAATAACCAAAAAAGAAAGGAAAAATATGTTGAAATATGGGGGATGGAAGAGAGGGCTAACTGCAGTGTATATTTAAATTGAGAAAACTAGATCTGTACCAACAACTTTAAATTTAGAAATTGTTACGGCTCAGTGCTCTCAAAAATGGAAAAGGTGTGAGACTTCCAAAACTGAGCCTGAACTACAGGCCAGGAACATAACTTGCCAGCTGAAAAATTAGACTCACCCCAGAGGAACCTAACCCTGGGAAACTGGGTGGTTCTGGTCTGTTAGTCCACAGATAATGAGAGCTTACAAAGTGCTTAGGAATACCCCAGAATACTGAAATATTTTACAATGGAGAGGAAACACTGAATGTAAGATAAATCCAAAACAAGGTTCTTTATAAAATAAGGTTTATTAACAAAAAATATCAAAATGCTGAAAAGAGAAAAAAAGGCAAAAGGAGTTGCCAGCATGGCAATTTGAAAGTAAACAACAGAGACAGAAAGAGTCAACGAAAACAAATAAAGAACAACATTAACATAAACAATGGTAATCACTGAATAACAAATGAACAAAAGAAACATACAAAATTACTTTAAACACAAACCAAGGGAGGAAATAATTATTACAGAAACAGCCAAAAGGAATTAAGGATATAAAAAAATCTAAGGAGGCAACGTGAAGAAAAATTGAATGCCATTAGCGTACAAATGTATTTTTGGGGGCAACCTTTGCAATATTTTAAAAAGAATGATGAATTTAAGTTTACAAAGACAAAGGTTAGACTTTCAATAGAAATAATAAGAAGCAAATGAAGTGAAGGGCTGCCTTGTCTGGCACTTTGATGAACATGTAAGGGTTGAGATATATCACAAATGCAAAATATGACTGTTAAAAGGGATAACTAATTCTGTCCCATACCACATCAGACCTAGAGAATGGCAAAGAAAGGCCCAGTTTATACAGTCCAAACCCTTCTCTTAATCTAATGACAGAAGGGCAGCTGGAGAGGGTGAAGTTGGATCGCCATCAGTAATATAAAGCAAATATCACATATAGACTACAGTAGAACAAGACTGTATAAAACTGGTCTGTTCAGGATTAATTAATTTGTGGAAGATGGTATATAAATACCAGGCATGTTTTGCCCACAGCTTTGAATTTCCGTTCTTTAAAAAAGTTAAGCATCCATCCAGTAATGCCTAATTTTAATGTAGACAAGCCACCAAGGCTATCAGGAGTGAAAAACTGTTATATTTCAGCCAGGATTCCTCCCTGTCTGGTGTTCAAATTACTTTTTATTGTCATTTTTGTTTAATTTTTATTAGTTTTTTTATGTTAATATTGTTACTTATGCTTGTTATTTGCATTATTCTGTATTTTTTTAGTTTTGTGTATTATTTAATTTCCGTATGTCTATGCTTGTTATGTTCCTTGTATTTTGTGGGTGGATTCTCATCTGTTTGTCTCTGTCACTGGAGTAAACTCATCCCAAGGCACAGAAAACAAGCAGTTCCTTGTTGTTCGTTGAATGGTAATTAGTGGTGTAGGTGATGTCCTGTATCAAGATGAATTCATATGTGTTTTGTTTTATTACTTCTTTTGTTTAAGTTATTTCGCATGTTCTTGTGTTATTTTTATTGGTTTCATATGTGATTATGTATTGGTGTACAGTCTCTTTCAATGCATGTTCCATGTTCTTTTTGGGTAGAACACCAAGAGTTGGGCCAGTTGTCCATCTCTGTTTAGGACAGTGGTTCTCAAACTGTGGGGTGGGCCCCCCTAGGGATGTGCGAAATAACAAAAAGGGGGGCGCGAAGATGTAAAAAACAGAAAACAAGAATCGAAAATATGAAAAATACATCTATTGAAACCAAAACAAATTAACTTAAACTACATTCTGATGCTAGAAAAATAAATATAGAGTTAGATTAATGTTGATAAAAGTTAAGTAGGTATAATAAAATATGTATCTATGATACTGTATATCATTAATTAAAAAAGAACAAATTGCTATTAGTGAGCTCCTTTCAAAAAAACATTAGAGGGGGCATGATTAAAACTGCTATGAAAACTCGGGTCGCAAATATGTAAAGGTTGAGAAACGCTGGTTTAGGGACTGCCCCCAGCCCAGTAAAGGAGGAGAAGGCAGGCAGTTTAGTGGGAATACTAGCAAAGCTGATTGGAATTGTTAGGTACTGTTCCTTGTTTCTGGATTTGCTGGCTTTTTTGACTTTTTTTGGCATACTTTTTGTGATATTTGTAATTTTACTCCAGTGGGTTTTCTTGTTTGAAAAAGTAAATAATTTCAGAGATTAAGTTATGAATCTGATTTTCAGAGACATGCATCCTTGTGTGTTTCACACTAGCCAGAAATTAATTCCCATGGGGGACATCAGATGCAGGTGTACTTGTACACACATCCACACATATCCACATGCCTTACATTAGGCCAATTACATTAGGTGTTAGCTTCCTACAAGTTTGTTGTGGTTACAACAAATTTAAAACAAATTAAATTATAAATGTATATGTGAAGTATAAGAGTTGCTATATGAAGATGCAAAGAAAAAAAAGTAACATGTTATTTAACCATATGAAACAAATTATGAGGAAATGATGCTCCCCAATAAAATTCATTTTTCAGCAAATAATGAATAATACCTTGTTGTGAAGTTTTGCATACAAGTTTTGTATGTCTTTATTTGTAACTTAGGCAAAGCAATGAAATATTAGTGTTACATTATTGATAATAACAGCAATGGTTTGATGGTTTAAGAACCCCTTCCCCCCTTTTAGGAATTAGTCTCTTTGAATTTTATGATAGGGTTGGGGTGGGTAGTGCCTCAAACAAATTTGTTAAGTGTTTCTCTGCTAAGGTCTCTCTGTCAACCCCCACACAAAGCCAGGCTGCCTAACTGCCAAGCTTTACCTTAAAATATGGTTTGGGGTGTAGGTGTGAAGATGTTTTATTCCCCCATTGGTCTGAAGTATGGCTGTTTGTAACTGGCTTGTATCAGAAGCCTTTAAGTACCATGATGTCCTATTGGCTCTAGGGGTTGAACAGAAAACCTATAAATTTGCTCACCCCTTCACTCTCTCTCTCTCTTTCCAAACTAACGAATGACCATCTCACACCATGAACTGAAAAGGACAAAACAATGGAGAGCACAGCTCGGCAGCCATATTGAGACAGGTATGTGGCCTGTTCTGAAGAAAGCTGACCACAAAATGATGCCTTAACTAGAGACATTTTTAAGTAACTAACAAGTCTGTGTGCCACCTGAAACTACAGATCACAATTTAATCAGGCTGCATGGATGCCAATATTCAAATGTACTTTGCATATTGTTATTATTTATGAATATTATCAATAATACATTGTTTAAATTGTAACTTAACTTCTGTTTGTCGTTTACTACACCTAATTGCCTGAGGTTATAGATGTAGGAGGGAAGATGGGGAAAAGTTATATACTATAATGCCTTATAAACAGTGGTAAGTCTGAGATTTGAGGCGTTCTGACAGAGGCTACATATTAATAATACAATAGGGCAAAGTAGAGTAATATAATACTCTACCAAGACAAAAAAACACCTAAATAGAAAAGGGCTGCCTCTTTTATTCACAAAACCATGCAGGATATTATTCAGGTTATGAATTTGAGCAAAGTCGACAAAAGAATACTTACTTTCTAGTTGGCAGGGGTATTTTAAGCAATGCTTTGAATTTAAGAAGATCTTGGTGTAGTGCCTGGAAATGTTTGAAACGTCGTTTAATTTTCCAAGTAAAGTCTCCATGGGTCAGCTCAACTGTGTAGAGGTTTGGATTAAAAACCTAAATAGTGCAAAATTAATAACAACAATTGTTATATTACTTTGTAGCAGTTCTGGGGCACTAAGGGTTATAATGATTTAACAGTATTTAATTTATTTTAAGGAGTAAGCCAGGGCACCAGAACAAGGGCACCACCCAGCCTGGTCCAACTCAGACACCCCCTCCCACACTAAGATAAAATAGCCTAAAATATATTCAGAAATCAATTTACAATCCCAAGTAAATGTACAACCATTTACAAGAATCCAACCCAGTTTCCAACAATGGCAATCCACAATAAATTACTAATAAACCTAAACACATTCCAAAAACATAGTCCAGATTACCAGATGTTGATGGTCTAAAAATGCCTAATTGAACACCTTTTTAGAAAAATGTTAACCTAGTTCCACTGTATTGTCAGATGGCTGGAGATAATTTAATGTAAAGAGTATGTGTCCTTCTGATGACAATGAAGAAATAACATAAATACAAGAAATACAAGTGGACTGGGCTTTCATCATCCTCCCCTTCATTTGTTCAGTTATTGACTAAATAAATTCTAATTATTGATGAACTGGTGTATCTTGTTTGAGTAGGTTGTGACCTATAGTTTATTCTAGATAGCTGGTTAAATGGCAAGGGCTAACAATTTAGTGTTTCCCCCCCGTAATCTCATGACCCACCACATTCATTGTGAACTAGAGCTCAGGCAGCCTTTTATTCCATTCCTGATGGTGTTCTCTGACAAAGGATGCAGTAATTTTAGGGTTTGGTTCACCCGCTCAGTGTGATTAGATTGGGTTTGACACATCTAGTCTTCCTTTACTGTTTCTAAAAGACTTCAGTAACTTACCTGATAAACTACAGACTCCTGTTGGTTACAGTGATTTTTATAATTCCTTCTTTCATTTGGAAGGGTGGATCAGACCTTCTTTGCTGTGATACTGGCCATTGGGAATACCTGTCAAAAGACTCCATGACCACTGTCAGAATGGGCCTCCTATGCTTGCTGGCAGAGAACAGTTTTATGAGGCCACAACTAAGCACTCCCCTGGTGATGTCACAGTGGACTGGAGCTATTGGCATAATTTTAATTTCTCCTTAGGGACACATAATTATATATCTGCTTATATTCAACTATCTATCTATTGACATGGAACCAGATATCCTTGTGAAGTGTCTGTCATCATGGCACTTCTGAATAATGTATTTATTCTCCCAAGGTTGTGACCAATTGGGCTATCATGGTTATATTACAGATGTTCAGGCACATGCATCTTGGGAACCACCCACTGATAACAGCAAACCTATGTTGTTATAGCACCCATCAGAGTTCCTTATGCACAGCCTTTTCTCTACATACAGGACTTGGGAATTGAGACTTAAACATGTCCTGCGTGCTTAGGTGAAAATCATGCCAAGGATTAGAGGAAGGTACCGCACATACAGTACCATGAACACAGGCCCACGTACCTTGGACAATCTTGGACAACTGAGCAACATTTGCATAACCCTTCCGATAGCACACTTTGAATGTATACTAGTGGAACTATAACATCCATCTTGTTAGCCTAGATGTGGTATTTGAGCAATCAAAAGCCCAAGTCAGAGATCTGTGGTCCATGTACATTTCAAATGTTGTCCCATCAAAGAAATGTCGCCACTTCTCAACAGCTCACACAACTGTGAGGCGTTCATTGTTGGTAATGCAATAGTTATGCATGGCACCATTTTAATTATCTTGAAGTGTAAGTTACTCTAATAATCTTTCCACTTCCTGATCCATTTGGTAACTCTCATCTGTGTGTTTCTCAAATGTAATAGATAGATTTGGTTTTTCCAAGACTGGAGACGATGCCAAAGCTCTTTTCAATGCATTGAAGCAGTCTTGGCATGCTTGAGACCACTTCCAAGATGACCCCTTTAACCACAGATGTAACAATGGTGTTGTGGAGTTGGAATAAATTTGTGGAACCACTCAGCCATCCCCAGGAACCACTGGAGACATTATACCTTATGAGACACTGGGTAAACCATGTCTTTGGGTCAACCTTCATCCCACCCATTGACACCACATGGTCAAGGAACCTAAGCTGACGATGGAGAAATCTACACTTCTTAATAGATAACGAAAGATGACATACCTTACCTTTTTCACCATGGCACCATCCCATCTGCTAGAAAGAATTTAATTTGTGCAAAATCTCTAAGTATCTCATGAATGCACTTTAAGCTTTCCACCAACTTACATTTCATTAATGTAAAACTGCTGCCAGTATCTACGAAGGCACCAGCAGTGACAACTTGTACCTGAGAGGGACAGGATAACATGTACTATAGTGACATTGACGCAGGGTCCAGCTGTGGCTTTCCTTCATAGTTTAGTACAGGGTGCCTCCCAAAGCATGCCACCCTATGAGGTCTGCAAAAACCTTAATGGCAGCGCAGTCCTTTTCCACTCAGGACCACAGATTTAGCAGCATATCAGATGATGTCACCACCCTCTAAATGTAATAGCCAAACAAGAACAAACATCTCAAGAACATGTCAAAATGTCTCCTCCTTGCTTATATGATGCCACCACTTAAGACACAAACTACCAAATTTAAAAACAAGGTTCCTGAATTTCAATGATGTTCATTACAATGTACAGAAGTTCTCTGCCAACAGTGTCTGGTAAACATTACAAAGGAAGGCATGCATTTCAGCAAGAGTGAGATAAACCACTGATTGTTGCATTAAGGAATCCCTGCAGCTCCACATCACTCAATGCATGCAGCTCCACGAACAGGTCAACTTCTAACCCTAATCTACAAAACAGAGCAGCAATGAAAATGTGTTCCCCATACTTCATTGCAGGGATCAACTGCTTCAGTGGCTGTGAAAAGGTCGCACCAGCTCTCCTGCATCTGCCTCCAGTCTTCCTCCTCTGTTGTATCCTCCAGGCACTGTATGTACCGCACAAATTATTTTTCAAGAGGTCGAACCCTTACAGGCACATCAACAGATACTTGGGCAGCTGTTGCATCAATGAGGTCATACACAGTCTTATCACTATTGTTAAAACCCTGAATCATGTTGTTGACACGTGCCTCCAGATGTTCTAGGTGCACTCTCAGGTCTTGCAGAACTTGTGCCTCGCTGCTCTTTTTTGGCTTCAGGCTGCAGATGCACACCGAGGCTTGTGGCCTCATTAACCTCAGGAGGATCTCTGAGTGATACATGGGATACTTTTGGAACCAGTCTCAAGTCCATGAGTGGAGCATTCACCTCAAGCTCCTTACCCTTCCCTAGGCTTTCAATAGACATGACAACTCGCCAAAATCTAAGCTGCTGAGCTACTAACATTTATTTAGATTTGTTTTTAATGGGGCAGCATGGACACCACCCAGCCTGGTCTGACTTGCACACCTCCAAAAAGACACAACACACTTAGGTAAAATAATGTAAAAATGTATTCAAAATACTATTTAGAACCCAAATCTAAAACTATTTACAAGAAGCTATCCTAATAACTCACAACAGTGACACAACAAAATGCTAACAAACACCAGCACAGTTCAAAAACAAAGTCCTGATTACCAGATGAACTTGATGGAGAGGTATGGAAAAATCCCCAGGAGAGAAACCCTTTGTTATCCTTGTCCCTCCGCATCATCAAATGTCAAGTGATGATCAAATGGAAGGTGCACATGCTCCTTATAATGATAACTCAAAATAAACAATTAACAACTCCAACTAACAATTCAGACAATGAACAAAGAACTTAAATCCAGGAAAGAACTGTAATTCTAAGTGTGATGGTTTCATAATCCACAAAAAAGTAAAAGGAAAATGGCTTGTTGCAGGTTTGATATACAAAAGAAAAATGAGATTACTCTTCTGTAAGACTAACATTCTTTTATAACTTGCATCACCCCAAAGCACTCAGGTGATGCACTGAATCGAGTGCATGCTAAGAATTGACATATGTTTCAGGGAGCACTGCCTCAGGCTAAACTTTAACACTATAGTCATAAACACATTCAGATGAACAGATAAATAAATATACAGAATGACTTACCCTTGCACTCGAAGTAAATCTTTCTACATCTGTTACACGTACAAAAATGGGAACATTCTCTAGGAAGATTCTGCATTCTGGTGACTTGAATGGAAGAAAAGTATATATTGCACTGAAGGGAATTACATTTTGTTCTGAAAAATAGAGAATATAAATACTCAATCAAAAATGTTTGTAGCAGCCATTCATACCTGCATCAATTTCCCACTATCAAGCTATGCATTTAGTGGTTAAAAGTTGAAACAGAGATCTCCATTACTATACTCTTCATTACATCTCTGTCTTTGATCAGGTTACTCAGATTCTTCATAGTTGCTGTTCACAATTCATGGTATTATGTGAGAACTGGTATATAGATATATCTGTAAACCAAGAATTGTAACCCAAACATTTACCTTCTGCTTCGCCAACATAGTCCAGTACAGTCACCAGAGTACTGCAGTCTTGGCCCTAATACACTGATTAATTTCACACACCTTCATGTCCTCACATATAAACAATGCCACAAGGTACCTCAATGTCTCTGCTCTGGCCTGTTGTTCAAGTTACACAAGAAAATACATCCCTTCTTAAACAGGGAGAGATGATAGTCTTTGATTTGAGTTTGATGCTGACTCTCATTTTGTCTGCTTCTCCCAGAGTAAACATCAAAAACAGCCAACAGTACCTTTCTTTGACATTAATACAAAGAAGTGAAATGGGCATCAAACCATTTTTGGAAATGTGCCCAGTAAAGAGAAACACAAATACAAGAAAAAGCATGAAGTCACAAAACAAGTTAGTATTCAGGAACATGAGAAAGCCACAAACAAATGCCAAAATAGAGCTCTATAATGAGCTAATTAGTTACAAAGACTAAGAAGCAGAAGAAGAGGACAAGGAGGGGAAAGAAAAGGGTACATTAATGGTAAGAGTGGGAACACTGAATGTTGGGACAATGACTAGGAAAGGAAGAGAGTTGGCAGATTTGATGGAAAGGAGAAGAGTAGAATTGTATGTGCAAGATGCAAAGGGAATAAGGCAAGAAAATATGAAGAGGCCTGGAGTACATTAGAGTAAATAAGCAAGGGAGAAATGGTGTAGGTATAGTAGTATCCAAACAGCTAAAAGATAGTCTTGTTAATTTAAGTAGGGGGAATTATAGGGTGATGAGTGTCAAATTTGACCTTGGTGAGACTGTAGTTAATGTCATTTGTGCATATGCTCCACTAGTGGGTTGTGAGGAAGAGGAGAAGAGTGGTTTCTGGGCACAAATTGGTGAAGAGCTTAGATCAGTACAAGATGGAGAAAAGGTGATTGTTGGAGGTTATCTAAAGAGGCATGTGGGAAAAAGTAGAGAAATGACAGAGATGGTACATGGAGCGTGGGGAGTATTGGAAAGACATGAGAAGGGGAGAATATAGTAGATTTTTCCATGAAATCTGATTTGGTAATAGTTAATACATTACTTTCAAAAGAAAGTAAATCGGCTTGTGATTTAAAGTAGTGATGGAAGGGAAAGCCAAATAGGTCTACTAATGTATAGAAGATCTCATGTGAAAGAAAGAATTGTAAGGTCATAGATGGAGAATCTGTGACAGTGCAGCATAAAGAAGGTGATGGACTGGGAGATCAGAATCAGTAGAAGAATAAAACCAGATCAAGTGGCTCCAAGTATAAAGTGGTAGAGATTAAAAGAGGAAGAGCTTAAGAACAGGTTTAGGGAGAAAGCTTTAAATGAAGTGCAGTCATTTAAGAGTGTGGAGGAATGATGGGAGAAGAATAGCAAAGTTGTATTAGGAGTAGGTGAATAGGTTTTGAGTAGGATGACAGGAAGGAAAATACCTCTGGATTAAGAGACATGATGGTGGAATGGAGAGGTGCAGGATGTAAAACACATTAAGAAGGAGGCAAAGAAGAAATTGTAGCAATCAAGGAAGAAGGAAGATAGATAGACAAACAATGACACAAAGAGGCCAATGACAAGAGCCAAGGCACATGCTTTGGAGGAGGTTTATGAAAAATTGGAGACAAAAGAGGGAGAGAGAATGATTTTTAGAATAGCAAAAGCTAGGAACAAGACTAGGAAGGATTTTAGCCAGTTAAACCTGAAGAAAGATGAGCAAGATGTAGTCTTAAATGAGCATGATATGTAGAATCAAGAATAGATGGAAGATGTACTTTGAAAAGCTGTTGAATGAAAACAATTCAAGTTTAGGGTTTGGGGGTGGAGTCCCAAATGAAGGACTAGAAGCAAAAATAAGTAGGAAGGAAGTAAAGGAGGCACAGACAAGAATGAAAAATTGGAAAGGATTGATGAAATACTAGCAAAACCGTGGAAGAGTGTAAGAAAAGTGTGGAGGTGTAATACAGAAGATCTGTAAATAGGACAGAATACCAGAGAAGTGGAGGATCAGTGAGATTGTACCCATTTATAAGGAGAATGGCGATATTCAGGATTGTGGAAACTATAGAAGTATAAAGCTGATGTGACTCACGATGAACATTTGAGAAAGGGTTATATAGAGAATACTTAGGGAGAAGACAACCATGAGCAGTTTGGTTTTATGCCAGGGAGAGGATCAACAGATGCAGGCTTTACATTGAGAAAAACAGAAAGGTTTTCATATGGTGTTTATTTATTTGGTGATGGCTTATGATAGAGTACTACATCAAGAGGTCGGAAGGTGCATATGAGAGAAATGAGTAACAGAGAAATATGTAAGCATTGTCTAGGATATGCATGAGGGAGTGAGGAGGTCAAAAGCAATGTTGGGGTAACAGACAAGAGCCCAATTACAGTAAGTCTGCACCAGGGATCTTCTTTAAGTCCTTACCTCTTTGATTTGGTTATGGGTATCTTGAGTCATGGAATAAAATACCAATTCCCTTGGTGCATGGGTTTTGGTGTAGCACCAAAAAAGAAGTGGAGAGGAAGTTGGAAGAATGGAGAAGGGCTTTGGAAGATAAAGGGTTAAAGATAAATAGGAAGACAGAATATATGAGATTTAATGCTGATCAGGATTGGGACATTAACCTGCAGAGGGAGCTACTGAAAAGAGTGGACAAATTTAAATATCTAGGATCATTGCTAGCCTGAGATGAAAAACTAGATGCATAACCCATAGAGTACAGAATGAATGGAACAATTGGATGAAGATATCAGGAGTTTTGTGTGATCAAAGAATTAATTAAGGTTTTTAAGACAGTCGTAAGACCAGCAATGATGTATGGGGCTGAGACATGGGCAGTAAAGGGAGAACAAGAGAAGAAGTTAGATGTGGCAGAAATGAGAATGTTGACATGGAAGTGTGGGGATACAAAAAGGACTGCATAAAAAAATGAGACAATCAGAGGTACAACAAAAGAGGGAGAAGAATCTAAAAATGTACAGTAAAGTAGGTTGAAGTGGTTTGGACATGTAATGAGGACAGACAATGAATATGTGGGCAAAAGAGTAATGGGAAAAGAAGTACAGGGGAACAGAAAGTGAGGGAGGCCAAAGCAGAGGTAGGTGGATGAAGTAAAAGAAGATCTGAAGGAGCAGGTCTTGATTGATGAGGGAAGAAGAAGAATTAGCTACAAAGACTAAGAAAAGTTGTTCTTATTCAATCAATAAAGAGCTTAATGGATAGCAGAAAGGTAGAAATATGACAAACTCATTACAAATTTCTTTTAGGCTTAGGAAGGTTCTCAGAAATTATCATTGGACTGCTCTACGGTATTAAAAAGTTCATGCACCTCCTCTACCCTTGCTAGGAACATCCTCTGAACCACATCCAAGTTGGAGTTATTAATACCATTAATTATTGACACACATAGACAGGGAAAAAATTGCTTAAGCCCTTAGCATTCTTTTGTATAAAGTGATATTTCTTATTTTAGGACAAAACCAAAAAACAATTAAACTGCAGTTACTGACAAAAATAAAAAAGTGAAGAAAGTTTAATCAATAGTTTGAGCAAATAAACAAACTCAAGCCCAAACTAATACATCATCACAGTTTTTTGTATGTTTATTTAAAAGGTGGAATGTGTTCTCATTGAGTCCATATCTCAGCTGGGATTTCTGGAGTTTGCACAAGTTCTCTGGTATACCTTCCACATTTTAAAGACATGTACAGTATAACAGGTTTATTGGATGAACTCTAAATTCACCCTGTATGACTGTATGATAGCCTAGTGACTCCATCAGGGGTTTACATTGATAGACTTTGGCTACTTTGCTGATTTTAACAAGTAACAAAATGTACACATGACGTAACATTTAGGTGTGTTCAGAGACTCGGGTAACGATTTTGAAAGCTGCTGCATTTTACAAATTTCTAGTCGCTTATTAAAGAGTTAGTAATCACTATTTTGTTTATCAAATATTTTTATAATAGCAAGTGATATTAAAATATAAATAAAATAGAATAAATAGAATGTAAGGGCATGGGTTAGTAGGTTATATAAAAATATGTTTTATATTACCATTTTACAATATCATTAGTGTAATTAAAAATGTAGCTCAAATAGGGTTGTGCTTGCTGAAATGTGATGGTCAGTGCAATGTTTTTTCACTGAGGTGTGCTGGGCTGGTAACATCACATCAAAAGATGCCCATCAAACCAATACGCTGATTAAAAGGGCAGGCTCAGTTATGACATGCACTCTGGACCCTTCAGGATGTAGTAACAAAGGAGTAAATTAAAACAAAACTGAGTGCCATTATGAATAATGGCTGCATATCTATCTATCTATCTATCTATCTATCTATCTATCTATTTATCTATCTATCTATCTATCTATCTATCTGTCTGTCTGTCTGTCTGTCTGTCTAAATAGTTTTCATAGACAGCAAAGTCCAACTTGAGTGATGAATAAGTGGCATCAGTTGTGGTTGTATTTTTAGTTGTTGGTTATGAAGGGTCTGTCACTATTTGAAGTTCATGTTTCAAAGTACCCAATAGAGATAAAAAAAAAATCTCTTTTGAAGGCTCAAGCTAAAATTATTGACAGCATGTATTCATGACAGATAAAATATCATTGTATTGCTTCGGCAACTAATTATAATTTTAGCCAAATACTGAATCATTGAGATTCACACAAGTGCAAGACCACCTTTACAGGCAACCAAGCAGGTACTCCAGGATTTTACCATTAAGGTCAGCTGTCTAATGAGTAAATATGCAAAATATATAAGAAGAAGTGACCTTTCTCATGGCCAATTTGAAACATTAAACTCATCCATAATTGATGTTGCACAGAATGTTTTAAGAAAGCCAAGTCTGAAAATTCTCTGTTGCTTTTCAAAGGGAGGTTTTGCAATTTTATAACTTTTTAAAGAGCATTATATTCAACATATCTCAATGGAAATGGATCTTTCCTCAGAAACATCCTTGAAGAATAAGATTTCAACAAAATCTGTCCATTGGGAACCAGATTGTTTTAAGCAGATAGACATGGTAACTGAAACGAGATGCTTTCCATGTTATATGTGAATGCACCTAAAAAAGGATTCAGCTGGTTTAGGAAGTTTTTCGTTTAAGCAAAACTGAAAGAAACTGAAACAAAATTTACCGTTTTCTTATTAAAAAAATATTTTACTGCTCTAACTATCATAATTGCATGGAAATTGATTTCATGAAGCTCTCAGAAGTAAACATTTGTGTATACTTATAGTGTAAGAATAACAGTCATCATCATTCTAAACAAGAAACTTAACGGAACACTCAGACATACTCGTGAAACAAGGTCAGCATGTTGCGTACATTTCTTAGCTTTTAGGTAAGTACATTAATGAAATTGCCCAACAATGAGCAATTTTTGGTAAATTTGCTTTGGATCAGAATTAATAGCATCTTGCACTGCCTTGAAGTATGCCACTACAGCTTTTCATAAAGATGAGTTAATTCATTATCACAGAATTGAGAACACATTGCAGTACTTTGGGTGCCCCACATGAAATAGTTTCTTAGCAACAGCGAGGCAGCAGTAGCAGGAGCGTCGCCAACTACACCAGCAACTTTCAAGCCACAGAGACAGCAGCTTTCATTTGCAAATGATCTTCTAATCTGCCTTTTACCAATAGTGTTTGTTTAATTAGGTGACTCGGCAAAGCTGATGAAATGGGCAGAGCAATTGCCTATTGGTGGAATCTGCAGTGTGTATTAAAAATAATTAGTAATTAACACGCGGCTATCATTTATTCCTGAAATAGCTGTGCCTGCTCTTCTTTTGTTTTATATATATATATATATATTATATATATATATATATATTATGCTTGCATTTTTACACATTTAAAGAAATATTTGGCTTTTCTTAGAAAAAGATTATTACTTAATGTTGGACTTTAGCTGAGAATTATTTTAAGCACATTTTTACGCTGTAATACAAGGCCCTTTCCAAGTGTAAACATGCAAAGCAATAAAGCTGAAGATAAGGTGAAAAACTGATTTATATAACAGTTTTTAACTATAATCCTCCTCAGTGTTCCAGTTACAAACAAAAACGAGGTATACAGAATAGCTGTATTATTTATTGCAATCATCTTGGTTATCGACCAATAAATAATAAAAAGAAAGCTGCCACCTTGTGTTTCAGCCTTTGAACCCTTTCTCTGAAACACAGTTCTTCACCCACTCAGTCTAACTAATTTTATTTCAGCCTTTTAAAACATGAGGTATTCTGATTTTTCCTGTTTAAAACAATTTTTAATGGATTTTTTAAAATGCCAACCTTCAGGGAGGTCTGATCACATTTTGATAAGGACTAGCTCTGTATGCTCAGCACTGTGATTGCATTTCTGCACTGATAATATCCACATATATGAAGCGAAAACTACTGCCTAATCTTGTGTGTATAGGACGCAGGGTGCAGGACAGGGTTGGAAGCTGTTAGAATGCAGGAAAAAAACCATAAAAAAGGAAAATAAATTGCTCTGATGCTGATTTATACAAAAGGATGAAAAAATCTTTCTCTCTATTAATCTTATTGTTGAAAAAATCAGGAGGCATTTAGCAGATGATGAAGTATATCTTGAATGGATATATGACCTTTGAGATGCTGAAATAACTGATCTGCAGGATTGCATTTGAAGGACAGCAGGATAGCAATTCAAGTCGCCAGCTGGAAAACTACACTATTCCTGTCCTTGAATGTCTTATAGGCATTGATCCACCCTCCTCCTACACCACATAAAGACCCATGGAAAATTATTTGAATGCTTATTCTGCTTCACATAAAATGTTACCGTGTAGGTGTTCTCTTTTCTAAGGTCACTGCCTGTTGGGCAGGCATAGTTTTGCCCTGAAACCCCAGTGTCAGTGTTATGGTGTTCCATTAAGTCATTAACCACCTATTAGGTTCCTGTGCTGTCAAGCTAGTGAGAGCCAGGGCGGGGTGTAAAAGGACACACTGGATTAGATGACAAAGTAATGGATCTGCTCCCTATTCCGGCACCTTTGAATATTAGATCAAAGCAATCCTGCTGTAAAAGAGAAGGGAGAAAAGAAGGCATAAATAAAAAAAGTGCAGCAACTATTGTAGTCAAAGTAAATTCTAAAGTGAGTGAATGAAATGCTTGTGCATCATTGAGTCTCAGAAAAAAGACTAAATAAAGAGATGAAATTATGTTTGGTTGGTATGAACTGAAATTCATCTAAATCAATTTATTTTTTACCAAACAGAAGACTAGTAACTTCTAGAGCAACCTCTGTCATCACTGTCAATCGTTAAGATGTACGGCAAGCTCCACTTGCACTTTTCAGCATCATTGTGAAAGGTTAATAAACCACAATAGCCTATTGCTTCTTTACAATACAATTTGTTTCCGTTAACCTAATAAGAGCAATAAGCTTTCCACATAGAGATTTTTACCTAATGTTTCTCCGTCATAGATATCTGGCTTCCTGCCCACTTCCAGCTCATCCACATCAACCTGGAGGTCGTACTGTTTGAAGTCTCCCCCAAACTGGCTCATTGTGGATTTCTAGGTTTTTATTTTACCTTGTCAGATGCCTTTAAACTTCTTTCATTCTAGTATTTGATTAATCTGTGATTGAAGGAAAAATCAAAGGTTAGGTATATGACAGATGTTAAATGTTTTTTTTCATACTGTTCACACAGTGATTAGCATTACTGCCTCATAGCATTACAGTTTTGGTCTTTCACCCTACTAATTGTACCTAATTTCCTTGTGTCTGTCAGGGTTTTCCCAAGGTATTATTTCCCTCCCGCATCCCAAAACATCCATATTCTGTTAACTGGTAATCCTGTGTGGACATTAGTGGTGAGCGAACCCCCATTGAATACACTTTGCCTCAAGTTCAACAAAATCATAGAAATGTTTGGTAACTTTCCCGAATTCAGTGAAATGCATTGAAGTCAATGGGGAAGGAGAAACTGAACTGGTATTGAGTGGATTGCAATGCTGCAATGGTGTTTTAAGTGTCTCTGATGACTAGGGAAATGTCTACCAATTATGCTGGACCAATTATTGTGGCCAAAAATGTGACATGAGCTGTGAGGCAGCAGTTCTAACCGCTTTGCCACCATGACTCGTTGAGATAAAATTAACAGAATTAAATATCAGAACAGTAAAGTTTTTTGCAGATAGAATCCACTAAGACATGCCTCCCCACAGATTCTATAGCAGGTACGCAGGTACTTGACACCCTAGAACCAAAAAGTACAGTTTCTCTGATGTTTACTTGTTCACTGCCGCTGCTACCAACTACATAGCACTCTGGGTAATACTATTAAAGGGGTATTGTGTATTGCACATGGTCACATACAAGTCCATGCAAAAAGACATTACCTTTAAAACCACAATATACAAACTTATTTACAGTTTCCTTTTGCATGTATGTTACACATTTAAATCTATTTGCAAGTTTTCCACTGATTTTTACCCCACTACTAGGATCATTGTTATTTACTTGGGTGCTATCTCATTCAGCATTGGCTGCTATAGTTCTGTGATGTCATGTGTGATATAAACACAAATCAGACATCATAAAAAGATTTGGGGCAGCCACCCGTATAATATTCCTAGCTGCAAAAGGTTTGTAGAATTGAACAGAGATGTTCACAACACTGAGCCCAAAACAGTGACGCCGGCTGGACCGGAAGTGGCGTCATCGAAGGGCGGTACCCGGAAGTGACTCATCTAGGAGGCTGGGCGTCATCTGGCCTGGAAGTGACGCAATTGAGGAGGTGGGACCCAGAAGAGACGTCTTCTAAGATACCGGAACCTGGTAGAATTTCTCAGGAAAGGTCTGCAGGGAACTGAGAAAGACAGTCAGTGCACCCCACCCTCCCCTGGTCGGATGTGGTATTGACATTACTTAAGCCCTTCAGCTGTCTCCTACTCGCACGTGTGTGACAAGGCCCTCCCCTCAGCCCAGACCCATCGGGTTGGGCGACCTACACCGAGAGGTCGTTAGCACAAGAGAGGGCATCAGCGTTGGTATGGAGAGAGCCCTTACGATTAATGAGCGAAAACTTGTAAGGTTGTAGATCAAGAAACCACCTAGTGACCCATGGATTTGACTCTTTGTGAAGGGCCATCCACTGTAAAGGAGCATGATCCGACACTAGAGTGAATTGCCGGCCCAAGAGGTAGTACCTTAACTGTGTAATCACCCATTTAATTGCCAGGGCTTCCCTTTCCACCGCCGCATACCTGGACTCTCAATCAAGCAATTTCTGGCTCAGGTACATAATGGGGTGTTCAACACCATTGACACTTTGGCTCAACACGGCACCGAGGCCTGTGTCCGAAGCGTCCGTCTGGAGAATGAACGGGAGAGAAAAATTAGGAGCGATCAACACTGGTGGTGAAGTAAGAGCCTGTTTTAAGTCACAGAACGTAGCTTCCGTCTTGTCAGTCCATACCACGTTGTTAGGAGCTCTTCTCTTCGTCAAATCAGTCAAGGGCTCTGCTCTCTCAGAAAACCGAGGTACAAACTGGCTTTAGTACCCAGCTAATCTGAGAAATGCTTGGGCTTGCCGCTTGGTTCGTGGATGGGACCATTTTAAAATGGCATCAACTTTTCAACACTGTAGCTTCATGGTGCCCCGACCCACCAGGTAGCCCAAATATTTAGTGTCTTTCAGTTCGAAGAAACATTTCTTTGGATTGATTCGGAGCCCAGCTTCTCCAAGTGTCCACAACACCATTCTGACCTGCTGTACGTGTTCCTTCCATGCGCTGGAATAGATGACAACGTCATCCAGATAGGCAGCACTATACGCATTATGGGGACGGAGCACTTCGTCCACCAGACATTGGAAAGTCGCAGGAGCTCCGTGTAACTCGAATGGAAGGACACGATATTGCCAATATCCGCTAGGGGTGCTAAACAGCGTCTTCACCTTTGCGGAATCCGTTAAAGGAATCTGCCGGTACCCTTTTGTCATGTCAAGTGTGGTCAAGAATCTTGCTTGGCCCAGCCTTTTGAGGAGGTCATCCACGCGAGGCATGGGATAAGCATCAAATTGGGAGACTTGGTTAAGCTGACGGAAGTCATTGCAAAACATCCAACTGCCATCTGGCTTACTAACCAAAACAATTGGACTGACCAGGGACTAAAACTTTCCTCTATCACTCCTAGTTCCAGCATTCGCTTGATTTCCAGCTCCACTTCTAATTTCCCTGTCTCCGGGAGTCTATAGGGGCGCTCTCGGACGATAACTCCAGGCTCATTCACTATGTCATGCGCAATCAGAGAGGTCCTTCCGGGTTTCTCACTTACCACCTCTGGAACGGACAGGATAGCTGACTTCAGCTGCTGTCTCTGTTTGAAAGTTAATTTCTCACCAAAATTAAGGTTGTCTATTTGAGCAAAGAATGAGCGTGGCTGAATGGAGCAGGGATCGAGATCCCTATCCTTCCATGGCTTCAGCAGGTTTACATGATAAATCCACTCACTTGGTCGATGATTAGGTTGTTTCACCAAATAGTCGACAAGTCCTTTCCTCTCCTTAATTTCATAACGGCCTTGCCAATGGGCGAGTAATTTGGAATGGGAGTTGGGAACCAACAACATGACACGATCCCCCTGTTGGAATTCTTGGAGTGTCATGCTACGATCATATTAACGGGCCTGTGCTGCTTGCTCCTCTTCCATATGACTTTTCAGAACAGGCTGAATTTTTCCAAATCTGTTGCATAATTGTGTGATATATTCCAATATATTTGTAGAGGGAAGAGCCTCTCCTTCCCAACCTTCTTTCAAAATATCTAATATACCCCGGGGTTGTTGACCGTATAATAATTCAAAAGATGAGAACCCCGTAGAGGCTTGTGGGACTTCTCGGTATTCAAATAGAACGAGTGGGAGGACTTGATCCCAATTCCTCCCATCCCCGCTGACCACCTTGCGAAGCATCTGCTTGAGAGTCTGGTTAAATCTCTCTACTAGACTGTTGGTTTGAGGATGATGCACAGCAGTCTTTAAGTGCTTTATTTTCAGTAATTTGCCCGCTTCACTGAACGTTTCCGAGGTAAAAGGTGTCCCCTGGTCTGTTAGGACTTCTTTAGGGATGCCACTCATGCAAAGACCCTTATTAGTTCCTGTGCAATTGCTTTGGATGTAGCTGAGCACAAAGGAACAGCTTCCAGGTATCGGGTCACATAATCCACAAGGACTAATATTTATTTGTGTCCTCGGGCTGAGGGTTCTATGGGTCCCACTATATCGACCCCTATTCTTTCAAAGGGAGCATCAATTAGGGGAAGGGGAACGAGAGGACCACAGTCCTTTCTAGGAATTTGGCTTAATTGACACTCCGGACAAGAAGTACAAAAACAGTGAACCTCCTCATTACTATTCCTGCCAACAACAGTTTGAGTTCGCTCTAAGGTTTTTTTGGTGCCTAAATGGCCGCCAAGGAGGTGAAAATGTGCCAACTCACAAACCTGCAGCCGGAAGGTTCGTGGGATTAACAACAACTTCCAGACTTCCCCCTCATGCTCGGCAACCTGATATAATAAGTCATTCTCTAATACGAAGTGAGGTCCTTGTGGCATGGACTGATGTGTGCGTTGGCCATTAACGAGAACAACTGCATTTTTTGCAAATTTAAGGGAGTCATCATTCCATTGCTCCCTTTTAAAAGAAGCCGGTGTTTCTCTAAATTGAAAATGAATTTGGGAGAGAGGATCTGGGTTGACCTCAAGGGGTGGAGATTCGTCCCGAACCATCAAGGCGTGTGTGGATGATGTTTCCACCTGCGATGGTCCCAGAGTCTCTCTGTCCTCCTCACAGACTTCCGGATTTCTCTCGGCCGGCTGAGTACACAGCGTGGAGACAGCTTCAGATGAATCATTCTTATGTATAACTAGGCCCAAGTGTGGATTGGGTGTAGTCTGTAGCTCACCACATTTATTATTAGACTAGTCCCGCCCTAGAATTACTGGAAAAGGTGGATCAGTGAGGACTGCTACAGGGAATTTTTTTATTGACTCTCCTTGAGAAATAAAAAATAGGGCGGATTTATAGGTACGGACGTCTCCGTGAATACATTTTATACTGGTTTTTACTTTCATCCATTGTCTCGGTAAGACATATCGACGATCAACAATAGAAATGTTGTTGCCGGAGTCGAACAATACATCGAGTTTGTACCCATTTATGACTACTTGTCCCGTATGTGAAACCATCAGCGGATTAGCAAGGTCACACAAACCGTCCTCCATCCTTCTCCTACATTCCGCCTCGCTCCTGGATAGGTTGTCCGCCAAGCAATCTGGGGACTTCAGAACAGGCTCTGATGTATGTGGAAGAGACCTATAGTGTAGGACGTAATCCCTAGGGAATCCACTAGAGGACTGTTCTGCTCTCCCAAATTTCGAGGCTGGATTATGTTTTTTTATGAGCTGTATCAGCTTCTCCATGGAATGGAATTCTCCCCAGACCAGCTGGGCAAAGTGCTGGGGAAGTCCTTGTAAAAATATAAAGCAGGCTATTTGCTGTGCTATTTAGAATGGGGTTAAATCAAATGGCCTTAGCCAAAATGACACCTGTTCCCAGAGGGCCATAGCTTGCCCCTGAACTGATCCCTTAGGATCAAATTTCCACATTTTTATTCTCCTTGCCTTCTGGTCTGGGGTTAACCCATTTTTAGCTGGTTCCTTGGTCCCAATGGGCAGCTCAGCTCTCGTCCGAGAGAGCATAATAAGCCCTTTTTGTTTCATCCCCAGAAACCAGCCCACGTCTGTATGTCTCCCCTACACTCTCCTTCTGGTAAGATACTAGCCCGGGGTTGCACTTAAGGAGCAGAGCCTGCACCGAGTCTTTCCTGACCACCCGACATACTCCCCACCCAGAAACTCGGCCCCGATACTTTCCTACCTGGCTGAAGTTTAGGTCCTGTCCCGGTTTCTTCTGGGACGATATCCTGCCAGCTACGCCACTGTGATATACACACAGACCAGACATCACAAAAGGTTTGGGGCAGCCACCCGTATAATATCCCTAGCTGCAAAAGGTTTGTAGAATTGAACAGAGATGTTCACAACACTGGGTCCAAAACAGAACTGATTCCATGGTGGTAAAATGGCGGCTTTAAAGACCCATACAGGAAGTGACGTCATCAAGGGGGCATGTCCCAGAAGTGATGCCGTCTGGACTAGAAGTGACGCCATCGAAGGCCTGGTACACGGAAGTGACACCATCGAGGTGCCTGTACCGGAAGTGACAACATTGAGGGCGCGGGACCCGGAAGTGATGTCTTCTAAGGTACTGGAACCTGGTAGAATTTCTCGGTAAAGGTCTGCAGGGAACTGAGAAAGACAGTCAGTGCACCCCGTCCTTGACTTTCAGAAGGCATTTGATAAGGTGCCATATGAAAAGTTGGACATCAAACTGAAAGAAGTTGGAGTTCAGTGTGATATTTGTAGATGCATGTAGAATTGTCTCAGACACAAATAGAAGAGGGTTATGGTGTGAGGAACCTTATCAGAATTGGCTGATGTTAAGTGCAATATACCACAGGGGTCAGTGCTGGGGCCGCTGCTATTTTCAATATATATAAATGATTTGATTAGGAATATAAGTAATGAGCTGGTGAAGTTTTCAGATGATTCCAAGATAGGTGGATTGGCAGATAATTTGGAATCTGTTAAATCATTACAGAAGGACTTGGACAGCATACAGGCTTGGGCAGATTTGTGGCAGATGAAATTGAATGTCGTTAAATATAAGATATTACACAAAGGAAGTAAAGATGTTAGGTTTGAATACACAATGGGAGGTCTGAAAATGGAGAGTACACCTTAGCAGAATGATTTAGTAGTCATAGTGGACTCGAAGCTATCAATTTCCTGACAGCATACAAAAGCCATTAAGAAGGCAAATAGAATGTTAGGATATATAGCACGGTGTGTAGAGTACAAGTCCAAGGAGGTTCTTCTCAAGCTTTATAATGCACCGGTGAGGCCTCAACTGGAGTACTGTGTGCAGTTTTGGTCTTCAGGCTACAAAAAGTACATAGCAGTACTAGAAAAGGTCCAGAGAAGAGCGACTAGGCTGATTCAAGGGCTACAGGGGTTGAATTATGAAGAAAGATTGAAAGAGCTGAGCCTTTTCAGTTTAAGCAAAAGAAGATTAAAAGGTGGCATGACTGAAGTTTAAAATTATGAAGTGATTTAGTGCAGTGGATTGAGACTGTTATTTTAAAATGAGTTCATCAAGAACACAGGAACACAGCTGGAAACTTGCTAAGGGTAAATTTGACAAAAACATTAGGAAGTTTTTCTTTACACATATAACCATAGAATCTTGGAATCAGTTACCAAGTAGCCTGGTAGACAGTAAGACTTTAGGGTCTTTCAAAACTAGTCTTGTTTTTTAAAATAAGTAAGTGGACAGGAATGAAGAGCTTTGTTAGGCTGAATGGACTGTTCTCATCTAGATTGTTGTATTGTTCTAATATTCTAACCGATGTGATAAAATTGGAAAAATTAATTCCTAGCAATAAAAAAATGCTTATGACGCTTTCTAGACTAGCATACATCATTAGGTTCCTCTGTAGTTTTGCAGAAATTTCTATTGATTGTGTCATGATTTGTCTCCAGAACCTGTGTGCTAACATTACTCTCATCTCTCTCTCTTTTTTTTTTTAAACAGATTGAATATATTATTGCTAACCAGAAAATGATCTGGCCAAATTCGCAGTGAAAACTTAATAAGGTTAAATCACACTGCATACATGAATTTGAAAGCTTTATATCTGCCATTCCAGGGCATGTGTTCATATGAGAATAACATAGAAATGAAGAGAATAAGAAAGTGGGGCTATGTAGATTTTTTGTGTCTTGTGTTACTTTTTTATGGCAATTTCACATAATTTTTGTTAATATCCAAATCTAATTATTTTGTTCCTCATATTTAACTGTAACAATTATTTATTTGGTCACTGTTTCTATTGATATACATATACTGTATATATATATATATATATATATATATATATATATATATATATATATATATATATATATATACACCATATTTACACGTGTACCATGCACACATTTTTTCCCAAAAATTAGCATTACAAAATCAGGTGTGCGTCATACACGAAGAAATGTAATTCTGCAATGTTTACTTCTTCTGCTTGGGCTCGATCGCGTTCTCGCTCTTTCTCTTGCTCTTGTTTTTGATTCAGTTTGGCATCGTCATGGATAGTAGTAAGCATTTATGCTCATTCACGGTGAGAGAGAAACTAAAAGTGATTTTGGAAGCAGAGAAAATAGGAAATCGGGCAGCAGGTTGCACGTATAGTGTTCCAGAGTCATGTGTTCAAGATTGGCGACGTAAGAAAGAAAAACTTTCATCATGCAACAAAAACAGAAGGCATTTCACGGAAAATGTGCCCTAAACACTTCCTATACAATCACAACGCGTGTTGTACACGGGGCAAAACGATTTTTGCGTTTTTCTTTGTAAAAATTAGGGTGCGCGTCTTACATGAGGGCACGTGGTACACAAGTAAAAACGGTATATATATATTCCAGTTCGGTGCAAAGAAGATTCTTCATGTCATCAGTTCGCCTGGACACTTCTCAATTATGCGGGGATTTTTCGGGTGATTTTCTATAATAAACTTAATAAGTTATAGCAAAATGAAAATTCCATAATTAGATCTGGACCACCCTATATATATTTACTCAATAACAAAATGTTAAGGAATTTGTGTCAAGATCAATCTCTGATCAATCTGGTTAAAATGTTAGTTCAAGGTATGGTGGTTCACAGCATGATTTTAATTTGCCTCCAAAACAGAATTTGGTTGGCATCATCTGTACATCACAGGCAAGAAGATCTGAAGTCATCATATGGAGGAACCCTGAAGTATTTTCCAAGGAAGTCTGAGAATGAGTTATGAAAGACTTCTTGTTTTATCAGAACAATTACGCATAGCATACAAAAAAAATTTAGAATAGCTTAGAAACAAAATAGTATTCTGGACTGGTGAAGGAATGACAGGACCCAAAATGCATTGAGAATAACAGTCACAACTGAAATTGCCATTCTTTATGTAGCTAGAGGAAACTTAATTTTGTATAGAAAAATTAGCAGAGACTGACATGTTGAAATATTCAAAGGAGGAGAATCCAGAATTTTTAAATAAATGATGGTTGTTTTAAGTAAGCCTTCATTTGTGATGTTAGAGTTTCTCATTTTACTTTACTTTAGACCCATAAAATGTTAGTTGCAAGGAATCTGACATTGTGATGATCATATAACTAAAACAACACTACAAACATATATCATAAGACATCAGCAATCACTATTCAACAACAGTCTCCAAAGTGCCAACTTAATATAAATTCAGTTAAACATATTCATCAAAATAGTGTAGAAGACTATTAGGGTCACCATGTTAAGTTCATGCATCTCACAGACTGTGCAAAGTACTATGATGAAATCTTACAATTTTATATTTTTCCTGAAATACTGTTAAAGAAAAGCTAGGTTTAAAACATCTCTCTATGACACTGAATAAGATTTCATGAATAAAGGAATCAGTATAGACATTTAAAAGAAGTCTGGGAGAGCTCCTACAAATGTTACAAAACAAATTAGAGTAAGCTTGAGAAGCCTTGCAATACAGTCTATTCAGAAATATATCTGTGATCTGTTTAACAAATGTAGGTTTTGTCTTTTAATAACAGAGTATAAATTTATTTTTACTGAAAGCTGTAAGACTATATTTCTTGATATAACAAATACGACTCTAATTTGGATTTGCTGTTTTATTTGCTCCAGAGCTAATAAATGTAGGTAATTTCTGAAAAAAAAAAAAAAGGATACATCTCTACAGTACAGAAAGGTACACTACTGGAGGATAGCCTAATGGTCCTGATGGTCCTGTTTCATGGCTGAAGCACTTGCCCTTGCGCCTTGAAGTACACATCACAGTCTCTAGTGTGAGGCCTGCCAGACATTACAATTCCCAGAAGACGTCTGAAGAGAAGTCATGCCTGAGAGGAATTCATCTTAAATGGAATCCTGCAAGCTCTGACTAAAGCTATCTAACAATGGCATTTGCTACTTTGGTCACAAAGGACATCCTCCAGGGTGCATGCGATTGTGTTTGGCCATGTATGTTCTGCCATATTAGGACTCAACTTATCTAGATTATGTGCTCCAGTTCACCTTTTCCCAGACTGTCAAAACTCGAACCAGTTATGTTAGAACTCTTTAGGTCTATTGTCAAATAACAAGTACAAATAATAGAAAAAATGCTTTGCATTATATTTCACTTTTTTGCTACACAATTTCAGAGGTTTTGTTAAGCAGAGATATTTGTGCCTCCCTTTCTTGTACCATACAGGGGATAATTAACTGTAAATAAAATTAACATTAAATACTGGAATTCATACAGAATGTTTCTCATGCATGTTGTCATTTGCATCAACTAGAATAACTTCAACAAATCTGTTTTTAACAAAACAAAGGTATGTTTTCATTGATCCAATCATTTGTTTTTTTATACGCACTTTTTACTTTGTGAGGAAGAGCAAATTTCAGCAGCAGACGTCACTAAACAGAAAACTAAACTAGATATGAAACTTTGGCTGTATATACTGTATAAATGTTCATACTCTTGATCACTGTTGTACAGTAATAGAAATTTTATAAATTTGAAGAATGGTTACGTTTTAGCTGACTCTTGAATTGAACAGCTTTGGTCTGTACAGTTCATGTATTTTAGTTAGATTTTTGTCCTCAATTGCTTCCTAATTGTAACTTCCATGAATTGTAAGTATTATGGACATTTGTATTCTGAATATTAGAGCACTGGGTCTATGAGGTGACAGCTCTACGCACTGTGCCACTGTGAGGCCCTATGCATTAAATAACTAAGTAAATCATATTGGTGGTTTAGCGGATAGCACTGTCACTGTTGTTTCTGATTGTTATCTGTGTGAAATCTTTATCCTTACAAATCTTTCTAGACGTGCAGGCTAGATTAACTGGCATTCGTAAAAACTGGCCCTGTATATTTGTGTGGGTGTGAAATAAGAATAATGTGTAAATGACACAAAGACAACAACCCGCTGTGGGATTTGAACCCAACGTCCTGGATCTATGAAGTGGCAGGGGTATCCACTTTACTGTTACAACAGCTTTGTGTTGAACTAAATTCAGTTAGATGTATTGTTTATAAAATTATAATCTTAAATGTGACATTAATACTTATAAATCTTGCATTCTCATGTGTTCATGTGACATTTCTAACTAGACATCATAAATACCTGTTAAACTCTCATTAAGAAACATTAGTTCACAGGACAAAAAGATATAATTTTAATTCTTTATACATTTTTTGTTTAATTTTATATTCACCTAAACAACAAACACTATCAACTGAATTTACACTTGTAAGAAAATATATTCACTTTAATATAACATTATAAAAAGTCTTGTGAAAATTTGCAACTATAATTTTTAAATTTGTTTAAAATATCTAAACTATCCCAGTATAAATCTGAATTAAAAGCACACTACCTCTGCCTTGTGCACGAAAGAAGCTGACATTTCAGCAAACCACAAAAACCATGGGATCGTTGCCCATAAGCGTAAATTACACTAGAAGAGTGTACATTATTGCCACTATAAAATAACACTTGATTTGGAAATGAATTAACATTGTCTGGTGTAAGATATGAAAAAACAACACTCATAAGTCAACTCTTCACTACAACACTGTGTAGACAACTCTGTCCATCTGTAATTAGTACTTTAGCTAAATGGGAATTAACTCTTGTTCTGCATCCTTATACCATAATTTTGTTTATGAAAAGAGATTTGTTACATAATGCAGCAATTACCATATAAGACATTAACTGCACTTTTACACCAGACCTGCAACTGCCACCTGCAGCTATAGATGTTTTTATTATTGTAATTGAAACTCATAAAAATTAATATAATTATATTGTCACAAAATTTTTTTTACATTTAGATGTTATATTTATATTTTTCTATAAAACGTTCATTATTTATGTAATGTTGCTATAATTATACTATTTACAGCATATCAGGGCATTCCACACACCTTAAGAATCACAATATGGCTTTTGGGTCTTACAAAAGCAATGCTGTAATTTGTTTTACATTTTTTATTTCAATTTCGATTTTTAATATAAAACATACAAATTGTACTAGAACTGTAAAATTAGTCAAAAATTAAGATCTAGATGGTTTTATTAAAATACATATATTTATACTTTATTGTTAATAATTTAACTTTTAACATAGTAGTGTATTTACAAAGCATGACATCCATATGATTCAAGCAAATTTGCTTAAAAGATGTCAGTGGAAAGTGCAGCTGCAAAATGAATGTGTCACATGAAAACACAACCCTGTACAAAAATGGAATTGTAAGAGGATACAGAGTGACATCATCAAACAGAAAACAACATGGGGCACAGGTCACACAGAAAACAACCCAGACAAAAATAAAAACAAACAAACAAATAAACAAAGCCAGTGGACAACAGATTACATGTGCTGAACCTCACCTGACTTAATACCGCACAGCAAGGGACACCAGTTGACTGCTATCCACAGGAGCCAACAGTTAATAATTAACATATAGGGCTAAACTAAACTCAGTTTCTCTTTTACCCCTTTTGAAGTTGCAGCAAAAATATAATGCAGATGGCCGTAATATTTATGTTTAATTACATCTTGATTTCCAGCATTGTTTGTCAAGGCAGCGTCCATATAAAGTATGGAATGTTTTAGCTTTAGGTCAGTGGCGGTTTATAATGTGGGACGCTGAGGCGCCGCAGTAAACCCAACCCACAAAAAAATATTTTAAAAACTCTACTGAAATTAATTAGGTAATGCAAAATAATCATGAAATAAATGTGTTTATTTGCACAACGTGACTGGTGTCCGCACATATCAACATTCACTAAAAATTGGTCCGGACTTGTACTTGTTTAATTTGTGTGTGAATACCTATACTCTCTGAGAGAAGGGCGCTGGCCAAATGAGTGTATGTAAGTTCTTGATATTTTGGCAAGCAGGTGACGTGAGACTGCCCTTTAACTGGCTGCTTTCAGATTTTTCTGGGGATGCAGCTCTCTCACACATTTATTGGAAGCAAATTAGTATTGTTTTAGGTTTTTTTAATCAAATTCGATTGGAGAATCATCAACACACTATTTCAAGTTCATATCAATGGTTCAAACTTCAAACCCGCTATTAACAAGATGAGCAAGTGCAACTGTAGGGAGAGCGCAACTTCAAGTGGAACTTCAGAAATCAAAGAAAATTTGGTTATTTTTTTTAATAAAATACCCCTTCATAAATCATTTACTTGAAAAAAAAAAGAAGATAAAGGAATGTGGACCAGACTGACCTGACTTAAGAATTCAACAGCAGGAAAGTGATCACGAACAATCTTACACATAGATTGTTTTGCACACAGGTTCTGCAGGTGTTCTAGACCGGTCTGAGGATGATAGGTCTACCTGGAGAAGCTGGCATAAAAGGAGCTCCACGATCGCCATGTTAGAGCACTCTGGGCATGTCTTCTGGCTGCTAGAGTCCATCTGCTCTGGGTGTGTGGTCACCAGTGAGCCTCACATGGCTGGTGGATAGTGGGCATGTGGGTTGCCTCTGAGGCAGAGTGGGGCGGACAAAGGGGCAAAGCAGCTTGGAGATGCCACCAAAGTGCTCATTAAATGCCATGTCTGCAAACGCTGATCTTGGAGATCCCTTTTTACCAGCTTCTCTGGTAGTCCCGCTTCTTCAGGCATGAGTTATACTGTACAGTATATGTGTTTGTGGTTAGTAAGACAGTGGCATGTCTTGGGATGATTTTGGTTATAAAAAGTGTGCCACTGCATATAAAAAGTTTTGCAAATACTGTTCTAGACAATAGTATGAGGCTAAACCTTTTTTGGCAGGCTTAGTGAAATAACTCAATTCAATCAGAACGAAACTGAGAAGTTTCAGGCCTAAAGGAAAGGAAGGCAACATTTAAGTTCAAGGAAATCTAGGTATCCTGATCGCAAAAGCAGGATAAGATTTAGGCTGGACTTGTCCTGTTGGTAAAGTACAAGACAGGTTGGAGTTGCGAGTTATGTTTTAAGATAGGTTTTGTGGATCTTGCAATAATAATATCTGTCTGGGTGAGGTAAGCCTGGCAAAATTGCGTAGGACCAGGCAGACTGGCAGCAGATGTACAATAAAATCAAAAACAAAACACAATTACTCAAGTTACAACTAAAATAAGGGAATAAAATAAGTATTCAAAATTGTCAATAACAGCAGAACAATGTTTTCCACTCATACATACTGGACTTATGTTATGGATGTGTTATCAAACAGACAGAAGTCCATGTTGTTGGAAGATTGTGGAGGTGGGGCTCTGAACATTATAGTGTGGGTTTTGGCAGAACGGGGAACTGGGCAAGTTGGCAGAGGATTTGGCAATTTAGAGACAGATGAAGTATAAAATTTGGTGCACCTGTTCCTTTCCACATCTATAAGTATAGGTACCCTAGTACTACACACATCTATAGAGAAAGTTATGGGAAGAATATGGGAACTGTGGATGTCATAGACTGAAGTTTTGAAGCACTGCAGAAATGGGAAAGCTGGCATCAGATTGGGCAGCATGGTGGAAAGGGTATAATACATTTTATAATACATTTTAGCCTGGATTTGTCCTATGGGTCTGGTACTGGACAGACCAAGATGTGCATTGACACTATGATGAGGAACATAAGAGCATGTGGAATGGCCAGTTAGACTGATAGATAGATATGAAAGGCACTATATAATACACAGATTTGAAAGGCAATATATAATAGATAAGTGCTGCTTCAGTTTGTCCCCCCAAAATCTACACCTCGACCACTGTATGTACAGTAAATAAACACTGCTGACAATGAAAACACTCTTTAAATTTGTAAACTTAGTTTGATTTTATTTTCCATATATTTCACTTATAATATATAATATATTTTTTGTATTTATTTTATACAATTATTCTAATGCTGCTGCAACCCTGTATTGAAATATGCAGGTTTGTGAAGAAATTCATGTTAATTTGTTCAAAGGTTTTTAGGGCTGTTTAATTAGAGATCATCATTGCCTTTAAAATTCATTTATTTTGGTTTATTTTTTATTATTTAAATTGTATAGTACATGTCATCTCTTGTGTTTAGTGTTTGTTTCTGCCTTTCCGTTGATTCTGCTGAGAGCTATTGGGAATGGATGGATGAGGATATATCTTATTGCATTCTTGTTCAGATTTATTACTAGTTTTACTTTAAAAGCACAGATAAATATAAATACTGAAATGATAAACACTGTACTGTAAATGATGACTAATGATAGGAGACTATGCAGTCCATTAAGCTCAGTTGGTTAAGCCAATTATGACAGAAGATACAGATGGAGAAATAGAGTCTGCCTACCCAGGCAAAAAGCAGTTATAGACGAAGTGCTTTCTGACTATGGTCTGGATTAAAGACTTCCCCTTCATTCACGTGAGTCGAAGTTGGGAGCGGAGGTGAGCAAGGAGAAATAACAGGAAGGTGAAAGGTATTCATTGTTATTTTGATTACACTGGCCCGTAAATAAGTGTTGTGTGATATAAAAGAAGTCTATTTTGAACAATATTCGAAGTTGTGGTATTCTGGGGTTTGGGGTGTAAAGCGCCTCTAATGTCTGCATGGAAATGTTTTTTCTGTATACTAGAGAGCAGACAACCCTACACCGATGCAAAGATTTCTGAATTCCTAGCTGGAGAGACAGAGAGAACGGTGACAGGAAGAGAATTCCAGAGGAGACAATGCCTAATGGCATTTAAAGGCCACATTTTTGCTAGATAGGAACATATCTTGTATTTATCATTTATCCACTTGATTTCTGGTTGATTTTAGGGTTTTTATATTATTAAATATTAATATCCCATATACAGTGGTGTGAAAAACTATTTGCCCCTTCCTGATTTCTTATTCTTTTGCATGTTTGTCACACAAAATGTTTCTGATCATCAAACACATTTAACCATTAGTCAAATATAACACAAGTAAACACAAAATGCAGTTTTAAATGATGATTTTATTATTTAGGAGAAAAAAATCCAAACCTACATGGCCCTGTGTGAAAAGTAATTGCCCCTGAACCTAATAACTGGTTGGGCCACCCTTAGCAGCAATAACTGCAATCAAGCATTTGCGACAACTTGCAATGAGTCTTTTATAGCTCTGGAGGAATTTTGGCCCACTCATCTTTGCAGAATTGTTGTAATTCAGCTTTATTTGAGGGTTTTCTAGCATGAACCGCCTTTTTAAGGTCATGCCATAGCATCTCAATTGGATTCAGGTCAGGACTTTGACTAGGCCACTCCAAAGTCTTCATTTTGTTTTTCTTCAGCCATTCAGAGGTGGATTTGCTGGTGTGTTTTGGGTCATTGTCCTGTTGCAGCACCCAAGATCGCTTCAGCTTGAGTTGACGAACAGATGGCGGACATTCTCCTTTTTTTGGTAGACAGTAGAATTCATGGTTCCATCTATCACAGCAAGCCTTCCAGGTCCTGAAGCAGCAAAACAACCCCAGATCATCACAGTACTACCACCATATTTTACTGTTGGTATGATGTTCTTTTCTGAAATGCTGTGTTCCTTTTACGCCAGATGTAACGGACATTTGCCTTCCAAAAGTTCAACTTTTTCTCATCAGTCCACAAGGTATTTTCCCAAAAGTCTTGGCAATCATTGAGATGTTTCTTAGCAAAATTGAGACGAGCCCTAATGTTCTTTTTGCTTAACAGTGGTTTGCGTCTTGGAAATCTGCCATGCAGGCCATTTTGCCCAGTCTCTTTCTTATGGTGGAGTCGTGAACACTGACCTTAATTGAGGCAAGTGAGGCCTGCAGTTCTTTAGACGTTGTCCTGGGGTCTTTGTGACCTCTCGGATGAGTCGCCTCTGCGCTTTGGGGTAATTTTGGTCGGCCGGCCACTCCTGGGAAGGTTCACCACTGTTCCATGTTTTTGCCATTTGTGGATAATGGCTCTCACTGTGGTTCGCTGGAGTCCCAAAGCTTTAGAAATGGCTTTATAACCTTTACCAGACTGATAGATCTCAATTACTTCTCTTCTCATTTGTTCCTGAATTTCTTTGGATCTTGGCATGATGTCTAGCTTTTGAGGTGCTTTTGGTCTACTTCTCTGTTTCAGGCAGCTCCTATTTAAGTGATTTCTTGATTGAAACAGGTGTGGCAGTAATCAGGCCTGGGGTGGCTACGAAATTGAACTCAGGTGTGATACACCACAGTTAGGTTATTTTTTAACAAGGGGCAATTACTTTTTCACACAGGGCCATGTAGGTTTGGATTTTTTTCTCCCTAAATAATAAAACCATCATTTAAAAACTGCATTTTGTGTTTACTTGTGTTATATTTGACTAATGGTTAAATGTGTTTGATGATCAGAAACATTTTGTGTGACAAACATGCAAAAGAATAAGAAATCAGGAAGGGGCAAATAGTTTTTCACACCACTGTAGCTTTATTTGTATGCATAAATAATTCTACTTTAGACATATTTTATTCAAATTTAGCACACAATGATCTATCATAAGCATCTTGGACTTGAGCCACATGCTAAAAATAAGTTAACATACAGTATAGAAAAAGAAGAAATTCGAGCAGGTTCAAGTAAAAAATAATTTAAAGCAAACAAAAGAATTTCAGATTATGTGAGTTAAGAACCAGCAGAAAATGTAAAGTTTTCACTTGTTTAAGTAAATTACTAATTATAGTTACCAGAACTGTGCTGCTGTATAGAGTTCAAGTGACCAGAGCTGACACACGACAAATGCATGGCATCGCTTTGTCACCAAATGTATCTGACATAGATGGCTGTAAACAGTCAGCACATTAAGAGCTGCTCTGTGAGAAGATCATCACAAATTAAATGGTCATCACAAAGGAAAAAAAGAGAGCCTCTCTGTTAATGAGAGAGATAAATGGTGGGGAGGAGAGAATAAGGTGAGTCAGTAAAATGGGAACTAAACAGAATATAACTGAAAAATACAGGAGTGCACAAGGAGCCTTAGTGATAAGGTATAGTACATCATTTTTATGCAAACTACTGCAATCATAGTGAATCTTACTTTGTGGTTAGTTGGTTTACAGTCTGTCTGGTAATATTCTTTCTCAATCTTAGTATGCTAATCCTTTCTACTCTTTAATTCCTTTCATGACATGTCAGTAAGATTGTCTTTCCTTTTCATAGTTTGACGATTGCTGGTGCAGTAACACTATTGCCTCGTAGCTTCCTGAGCACTGAGTTCCAGATCTGGCCTAGGCACTGTGTCTATGAAGTTTGTATAATTTTCCAATGTGTTTCAAACAGAAAAGGGCACTCTTGTGGCATCTCCACACGTGTGTAATAATCCAGGTAAATCTAAAAACCTGTTAAAAATGAAACATAATAGTGACAGAAATCAACACAAATCTAAAAAAAAACCCTATGAGCCTGTTGCCGCAGTTATTTATAAACACTGTTTACTGCTCATTTACTTGTCTCCCTCTCCAGTACCACCACACGATCACATCTTTTTCTATTACATGACCGTGGCCTTTGTTCTAGTCTTCCTCGACTCCAGACTTAACTGGGCCTACTGCATGAGGTAGTTTTCAACCCCATTCAAAAGCCACTTCTGACCAAGACCTGGAATCACTCCTGAAGTTGGAATGGCCCTTCTTTGGACACAGTGACAGAGCTACCTCAGTTACAGCTAAAGTTCTGTAATCTTTAGCTTTCAGCAGCCCTTAAACAGCTGGTCTTTCAGACAGATCCTTGGCTAAATTTTATGAAGGAACCACACAATAAAACCCACTCCAGACAGGGACCTTGTTATACTGCCTAGCAGATGAATGAAACAGATACCTAGTCTTTTGGAAAATCTAATTAGCATCTGTTTTGTTGCCTGTCATTTACTATTATAAAGTCAGGAAGAAAACAAATGAGGGCTAAAACCAGAATAAACAAGATGACTAAAAGAAAAATGATTAATTGGAATATTCAGCTTTAATCCAAAGGAAAAACAAACTCTGAAAACTGTAAGTAATTAATGCCAAAATATTCCCAAAAAGCAATGGAATTCCCTCTTCAGTGGTTTCTTCTTGGGGATTAGAAAAACACATTCACTGCTTCCCCCAACAGTCTCATCTACATGGACGAAACACAGGTTTTAAACAGTCTTCCCCGTCAGCTTTGACCCTTTTATAGTTACAGTTTCAAAAACAGAACTAAATTATGTTGATAAATTCAAAAACATGAACAATAAAGAATATTCAACAGAAATTATAATTAACTTTAACCAACAGAACAATATAAATCATAAAATTCAAATTCAATCACTCTGTGTTTCCTAGGATCCTATAACAACCCAGAACTCCCTGGGCCAACTGTTCAGCCAGAAGTCTGCAGAACTGAAGTGCTGGAAAATGGGACACAATAAATAAATAAATTTAAAATGTAACAATGCCATCTTATATATAAACATCTACTTGTGGAAGTGTGTATCTGTCTGTCCTGCCCAGAAATCTGAGGCAGCTCAGAAGTGCGAGGCTACAGCATGAAGCTCAAAGAGCCAGCAAGACGGCCCCAAGTTAACGTGCTAGAAGAACAAAGAAGTACGAAGCTACAGCATAAAGCTGAAAGAAATCAACTCTGTCGCCAAAGTGAAACTGCCAAGGAAAGACAAACAAGAGAGAAGCTCTCTTAGCTGCTGATAGACAAGGAGGGTGAGCACGACTCTGCATTTAAATTTTTCTCTGAGGATTAAAATATTTTTTAGGAGCCTGAGCTTTTAACAGCACAGGCTTACACAACTAATAATAAATGTTAGGTTTGACTGCTTAAAAAGAGATATTTGTATATGTGAAGACAACTTCCATTCATCCTTATGCTTTCCAAACCTGCTTATCTTGAGCAAGGTCAGGTCAGTCTTTACATTTACACAAATATTGAATGATCATGCTATATAAGCACAAAATAACTATATACAAAGGTAATTTTCCTCAAAAGATAAGCATACCGATTCTCCATTGTGAAGAGACTTAGTTCTGGGGGCTTCTGGGGGGAACAGTACAGAGGAACCACTTTCTTTCTCTGGATAGACAATCATAGTATAAGACATTTTGTGTGTCTTAGCATCTTTATCTGTTGTTCCTACTTATATCAATTCCAGATTAATGGTACTTGTCTTTCTACTCTACAATGTGAAGGGCCTCCCTTTTTGCCAGTTCCTCTCCCTCTGTAGTTTGGCACTTTACTGAAGACTGGCCCTTGTCCACTTTGGTGGTGCCCATATCCATATCAACAACTTGCCAATAGGGAAACCCATCACACTGGACTTTGTTCAGGGATTTCTGTTATCTCTCAAAACCCCAAACACATGTGTCTTTTAGAGTGTGCCAGTCCAACTGCACAGTGATGGGCTGTGAGCACAGGTCTCTCTAGAGGACATTGTGTCCTCATGCCACAGTCATCTGTTTTTGACAGTTTTGGTTAAAAACACACATAACAGTAGCCAGCTGGAGGTGATTTTGTAGGGCTCTGACAGTGCTCCTCCTGTTCATTTTCAAACAAAGCAGCAGCTACCGGTCCTACTGCTGGGTTGATGCCCTTCTATGGCACTGTCCACCTCTCCTCATGTAACAGCCCATCTCCTGGTATCTCACAGCACATTAAACCTTCTTGCGATGGCACGTGTGGTTGTACCATCGTAAAGGAGCTGGACTACTTCCGCAATGTGAATTGGCCGCAGATACCACCTCATGTTACTAGTAGTGACAAGGACACCAGCAAAACTAGAGAAGAATCAGTCAGTAAGAATAAAGAGAGAGCAATTGTCTGTGGCCACCACCTGCAAAACCATTCCATTTTAGGGGGTTGTCTTGCTTTTGCCTATCCAGTGCATTTGCTGTCACTTCATTTATACCAAACATGTAGATGATTCAAAATCACTTATGCTTCCTAACTGGACAGATTGGTTTTAGATTGTCACTTATGCTTCCTAACTGGACAGAATGGTTTTAGACTGTCATGATTAAGTTTTCCTTTAATTTTATTAATCAATGTATATCACTCTACCTATTGTTTTACCTGAGGAATAACTGCTATGTATATCAAGTCAGAACTGATTGTTTTGTCATTTATAGAAAGAATACAGACCTGGCAATACCCGCCATTAATCTGGATATTGCTCATCTTTCATTTCCAAAAGCAATTTAGACAAGTTAACAGAAATTTAAGACTGAATTTGAAATTTGCCTGCATCACTTTTCTTGCATTGCAGCATGTACTGCTTTTAATTGGGTCATCTACTAGAGAATTTTCAAGAGTTTTATAATTTTATTTAAGGGAAGCTGCCAGAATTAAAAATAGGGTTATCATAAACATCAATAACATGTTGAAATAAATAACATACTCTGCAAATATTTATTAAAAGCTAACTGAAGGTTAACTTAAATCAAATAAAATTGCCATCATTAACATTAAATAATGATAGAAAGAGGCACGTCTGATATCGTATCACCAGCTCTACAAAGTCTTTAAATAGTGTGGCTCTCATCAAGATAATGTAACTCTTCCTTTGCTGAGCCTGCTATTTAGAAAAGGAAGGGCAAAAAGGTTTTGGGTGTGTAGGCACCAATCCTATGCGATGCCAATCAAACAGAGAAAACACTTTGAGACGCATTGAATGGAAAACACTCTGCCTTCTCTCATTTAACAGAAAACACACTTTTTACAAACAGTAATCAGAGATATGGATGGTCACCTGCTTTAACCTGCAAATCTCATATCTCACTGTAATAAACATTATTAAGTGTTAAGTGTCTCGCTAATACCTTAGCCTTTCTCCAGTTACAGGGCCTCCGTCTTTCTGCTCGATTTCAAATGTGAAGTCCCTGCCCATGCTTTTGAGAAGATTGTAATGGCATCAAGTTTTGTTGAAGATAAGTTACATTTTCTTTCCTTTTTTATTTTTAGCTGAAAATCTTTAAAGCTATTTCTACTTCTTCAAGAGTCAAGCATGCCCTGAAAAAGATCTGTTTGGCCGTTCATTTGTGTAGCTTGGAACACTAAACCCTTGCAGGGTGAATTAATATACATGTCTTTGGAATAAGGAAATAAACTGGACTACCTGGAGAATTAAAATAAGGAAAACACAAACTTCTCACTGAGAGTTGAAAGGTCAGGATTTAATCCCAGTTCTCTGGGTCTGTGAGACTACAGAAGTTAACAAAGTACCTGACATTATTTAATTTATGGTAGGTCTATTTGTAAAACATAGATTGCCTATAATATCAGTAAATGGAGAAATCACATGTGCAACAATTACATCTTCCTCTAGAATCAAATAAATAAATATTGTTGTGATCAGAGATTGCATATTTACAATGAGTGTGATACACTGAAATCTTCTTCAGGTTTGCTTACTATGATGCACCTGAGGGTGCTGGAGTATGGCCAGCTTTCATCAGCTATAAAGTGGATTTGGAAAATCCATGGATATTTACAGTGGTGTGAAAAACTATTTGCCCCCTTCCTGATTTCTTATTCTTTTGCATGTTTGTCACACAAAATGTTTCTGATCATCAAACACATTTAACCATTAGTCAAATATAACACAAGTAAACACAAAATGCAGTTTTGAAATGATGGTTTTTATTATTTAGGGAAAAAAAATCCAAACCTACATGGCCCTGTGTGAAAAAGTAATTGCCCCCTGAACCTAATAACTGGTTGGGCCACCCTTAGCAGCAATAACTGCAATCAAGCGTTTGCGATAACTTGCAATGAGTCTTTTACAGCGCTCTGGAGGAATTTTGGCCCACTCATCTTTGCAGAATTGTTGTAATTCAGCTTTATTTGAGGGTTTTCTAGCATGAACCGCCTTTTTAAGGTCATACCATAGCATCTCAATTGGATTCAGGTCAGGACTTTGACTAGGCCACTCCAAAGTCTTCATTTTGTTTTTCTTCAGCCATTCAGAGGTGGATTTGCTGGTGTGTTTTGGGTCATTGTCCTGTTGCAGCACCCAAGATCGCTTTAGCTTGAGTTGACAAACAGATGGCTGGACATTCTCCTTCGGGATTTTTTGGTAGACAGTAGAATTCATGGTTCCATCTATCACAGCAAGCCTTCCAGGTCCCGAAGCAGCAAAACAACCCCAGATCAACACAGTACCACCACCATATTTTACTGTTGGTATGATGTTCTTTTTCTGAAATGCTGTGTTCCTTTTACGCCAGATGTAACAGGACATTTGCCTTCCAAAAAGTTCAACTTTTGTCTCATCAGTCCACAAGGTGTTTTCCCAAAAGTCTTGGCAATCATTGAGATGTTTCTTAGCAAAATTGAGACGAGCCCTAATGTTCTTTTGCTTAACAGTGGTTTGCGTCTTGGAAATCTGCCATGCAGGCCGTTTTTGCCCAGTCTCTTTCTTATGGTGGAGTCGTGAACACTGACCTTAATTGAGGCAAGTGAGGCCTGCAGTTCTTTAGACGTTGTCCTGGGGTCTTTTGTGACTTCTCGGATGAGTTGTCTCTGAGCTCTTGGGGTAATTTTGGTCGGCCGGCCACTCCTGGGAAGGTTCACCACTGTTCCATGTTTTTGCCATTTGTGAATAATGCCTCTCACTGTGGTTCGCTGGAGTCCCAAAGCTTTAGAAATGGCTTTATAACCTTTACCAGACTGATAGATCTCAATTACTTCTCTTCTCATTTGTTCCTGAATTTCTTTGGATCTTGGCATGATGTCTAGCTTTTGAGGTGCTTTTGGTCTACTTCTCTGTGTCAGGCAGCTCCTATTTAAGTGATTTCTTGATTGAAACAGGTGTGGCAGTAATCAGGCCTGGGTATGGCTACGTAAATTGAACTCAGGTTAGGTTATTTTTTAACAAGGGGGCAATTACTTTTTCACACAGGGTCATGTAGGCTTGGATTTTTTTTCTCCCTAAATAATAAAAACCATCATTTAAAAACTGCATTTTGTGTTTACTTGTGTTATATTTGACTAATGGTTAAATGTGTTTGATGATCAGAAACATTTTGTGTGACAAACATGCAAAAGAATAAGAAATCAGGAAGGGGGCAAGTAGTTTTTCACACCACTGTATACTGAGAACCCAGTTTATTAGAAACCTAATAAGTGACTGCTCATTCAGTAATATTCATATTGTATTCGCTGCACAGAACAATAGCAGTTGTAAGAATAAAGACCACAAGACATTGTGAAGGTTTGGGGCAGCCACCCGTATAATTATTCCTGACTGCAAAACTTCTTAATCATCAGATCCATGTTCACACGACTCAGTCCAAAACAGAACTAACTCAATATTAACAAGATGGCGGCTTTAAAGGCCATTACAGGTAATGATGTCATCAGGACCGGAACCGGACGTGACGTCATTGGCTGCCTCAGAGCTGGGTGGAATTTCCCTAGAATGGTCTGTGAGAGATCGAGAGAGAGAATTAGTGCACTTCGCCACCCCCTTGTCCGGCGTGGAATTACATGTATTTTAGCCTTTTAGTTGTTTCCTAAACACGCGTGTGTGACACAGTTTAAAGTAAGATGGAATGAGAAGATAGATTGTAACTGTAATAAAAAGCCAAGATCATAACTGGAAGAGTAGGAATTCAATAAACAAAGGCCAGGATGTGAGGCAAAATTGTTGATCTAGAAACATTGCAAGCGTTATGAACTTGAGAGTCCCAAAGCACAAAAGTCCCAAACAATGATTCAAAATGCCCACTGGGTGGAAATTTGCTTCAAACTGTAGCTAGAAACAAAAAGGGCAATAAAGAATCTTTATAAAATAAAATATAAAATAAAATGATATACTGTATTTTAACAAAAGCGTTGTAGAAAAAAACAAGCTCTGAAGAGCACAAAGGCACACAAGCAATGACTTTCAACAGCAACCAAAGTTCCTATACAAGTGATCCAAGATTGGTGTAATAAAACAGAACAAAATTTCTGCTGGAGCCAATCCCAGCCAACACAGGACGCAAGGCAGGAATCAACCCCGGCTAGGGCGCCAGCCCACCGCAGGACATAAAAAGACATACAGACATAAAAAGACATAAAATGGCATTTTCAACACCAGCCAGGGGCTGAAATATGCAGCCAAAATAATCAAAGTCCAGAATGAATCCATAAAACATAAATCTTTAACAAAAACAAGTTTTTCCAGCTTGGAAGTATATGCCACTGACCTCTATACCATCAAAGTGAAGTTGTCATATGTCACACACTCACCGTCTTCCTGCCTAGCAACAGACAGGCAACCCTGTGTCACAAACAGCAAAGGCATTACCCATATAACAAAATGGCGATGTGGGCAGATATATTCCAAAAATAACAGATTAAAAAAACATTCTAATTAAATTTTTTGACCACT